>NC_084605.1:15812231-16112231 GCF_033807715.1 Cololabis saira | reverse complement strand
GCAATTAAAAACTTGTGACAAGGCATGCATTTAATAATAATATCAACACTCAAAGCAAAGACAAACAAGGAGCTAGAAGCATAAACAACAAGACAAAAAATTAACTAAAATCTGTATAAATAAGGGCATTTAAAAAGGTAAAAGAACATATTTACAAATTTGCAGAAATGTATTGACCAATTTGCAGAATGTACAATTTAGGCTACCCTTTTTTTAAAGGGAACCCTGGCTATTAAGACATGTAGGTCTTAAAAGATAAATGTTGGTATCAATTATAACAATGTGATATAAAAAACATTTTTGATGTCTTCGTTTTTATAAAATTTGAAAATATAATTTAACTCATAGGTCGCCATTGTTGTTTACACCGCAATGCACTCTGGGTAGTGACGTCAGTCGGTTGCACCTGCTGGCCCCCGTACACTGTTGTGACTGTTCAACGAGATAATCCAGAGGATAAACATCTCATCTGTTCAGCCATTTCAATTTGAACCCGAGCGCAAGGTCAAGGAGGAGGACAACACTGAAAACATATCTCAAAACGAGCCAAATGAAGACCAAGAAAGACAGGATGAGGCAAGAGTGGGACAAAATCCCTGGTGTCTGTGCAGCAACTGCGTCTCAATGCAAACAGAGAAGGAGAGCGTTTGCTGTCAAGAGCTCATGTTTTGTCAGCAGCTGTTCACTTTAAGCTATTGTGTGATAAAACGTATTCCAATATCAATAATTTGGGAGATTATTAGCATCCACCGCTGTCCTATGCTTTATAAATCATTAGGACAGTGGCGCAGCCAGGATTCAATTTCGTAATAGGCACAGAAACAGTCCGTCCACTGCTCTATACGGCTAATTTCACTCGGCCTGAATATTCCACTATCCATTAGGGAGAGCATAGGTTGGTTGGCTATTCAGTGTTCAATAAGTATTTCAAAGATCTTTTTTCCTCAAACAAAACTTTGCAGTGAAAAATTGGATAACGTGCGCACGGCGCACTACAGATATGGTGATATTATTATGCGCACCTCCACACAGATACAATGCACCTACAAAAAAGTAAAAAAAAAAAGAAAAAGTACAGTACCATAAAGCATGAACTATTAAAACACCATAAAAGCACCATAAAACTCAGATAGGCTAACCGACCACATGTCTCAACTTGCAGATAGCCGATGCTACAATAAAAACCCCAGCCAGATGTGGCGTCATTAAATTAAATAATAATAATGACTTGGATTTATATAGCGCCCTTCTAGGCACCCAGAGCGCTTTACAGAAATCATTATTCATCCATACACATTCTCCGGTGGTGGTAAGCTACATTTGTGGCCACAGCTGCCCTGGGGCAGACTGACGGAAGCGTGGCTGCCATATCGCGCCTAACGGCCCCTCCGACCACCACCAACATTCATACACATTCATACACATTCACACGAGGCAAGGTGGGTAAGGTGTCCAAGGACACTACGACAGCAAACTGGGACAGAGCGGGATTCGAACCGCCGACCTTCGGATCATTGGACGACCCGCTCTACCACCTGAGCTACTGCCGCCCCTGTAAACAAAGATGTTCTTGCCTATTTGAAGCGAAGTCTGCGCCTCCCGTTTCGTCAAACTCCCGGGCAAGTCCACTCAGCCTCTGGTCTGTCATGGTTACATCAAACGGTGGACCCAGCACGTACCAAAAATAAATTCTTCAAAAAAAGGTTACGCACAGTGCGTACAGGATTCCGGCTGGCGGCGCCACTGCGTTATATACAGTTTAATGCACTGATAAGATGCGCACGACTTTGATCATTTTTGCAGATCTCCCGTGCATCACAGCACATGAGAACTTTGAGCCAATTTGCCTCAACCGAGACGTCTTATGGGCTGCCCTCGTCAGCCTCCACGACTGGGAGGGTGCTGCTCATCTATGTTTTAGATACCTGTCGCAGTTAAACAAACGTGGCTTTTCTTCCCAGAGCAACCGAACTACGTCATCGCCCCCAGAATGCATTGCGCAGGTAAAACATGGCGCCTCCCGCAGGTCAAAATATGTAATAAACATAAAGCAATTACATTATTTTATGTGTTTCTAACAACATATTTTAGTATAAAAGAACAATTGTGGCTTATTAGGGCCTACAAGTCTTAATAACCGGGGTTCCTTTTAAATATTTTGTAAAAACCAGGAAAAGCAGCTCAAATTTTATCAACCTGCCCAGTCCTATATGTTTCAGCCCAAAGTCAAATGAAGCCCAATTGGGCGGAAACCCGCTCAATCTGGCAACCCTGACTGAGGCGTTGTCAAGTAAGCGCATTAAACTGTTAGACAGATTTATTTCTCCTCAGAACGATTAAATAAACTTTTCCTTTTCAAAACGTTTTAATGATGACTGGATAAATCCCCTCTAAAATTAAGATTCAAAAATTAAGACCCTTGGATTGAGATTTAAGACAAATTAACCGCCCAACTGTAACTCCGCCCCTGCTCATGTTTGCTATAAAAACCCGGGCCGTCCTGCGACACTCCGCTCTGTTTGCAGGTGTCCCTCCCGTGGAACATGACGTCTCTGCTCCTGCTGCTCGGGTGTCTCGGTAAAAACGTTTACAATCCTGTACACGTTATTTAAATAACCGGCGAGCCGTGTAAATGATCTGTGCACGTTTGCCTTCGCGCAGCCGCCGTGCACGCCCCCCCACCTGAGCAGGTGAGATGGTGCGTGAAGTCGGAGGAAGAATATCGGAAATGTTTGGATCTTGCAGCTGCAGCTCCCACCTTCACCTGTGTTACAAAATATAACACCCTGGAGTGCATCGTTGCCATCAAGGTGAGGAGATTACCATTAGTGACAGCGCTGAAGAATGTATTGTAACAGCCATATGAGAAAAATGTAATCATTGCTTTATTTTGCTTTTCCAAACGTTGTCCTTATGATGCATCTCAGAGGCTCCCATTTATTTTTTTTTGAGTAAAAATGTACCATTTTAGCCTAAAGCTAAAATCATGCAAGACTATTAAAAGTAGGTATTCTGATTTAAAATTATGATACTCAACTAAAATTGTTGAGTAGCTGTAACTGCTAACAAAACTAGTATTGTATCACTCGAATACTGTCGACCTCTTCATCTAAATCAGGGGTTTTCAATTCCGGTCCTCGGGCCTCCCTGCCCTGCATGTTTTAGATGTTTCCCTGCTTCAGCACGCCGTGATACAAGTGGCTGTGTCATCAACAGAATGGTGCAGGCCTTGATGACAAGCTAATTAGGACCATTAATTAGAATCAGGTGTGATGATGAAGGGAAACATCTAAAACATGCAGGACAGGGAGGACCGGACTTGAAAACCCCTGATGTAAATCCATTCAACTTGGTTATGATGCCACCACATTCAACAAGATACTTAACTGTACACATACACACTCTTTCATTCATTAATTGGAGACAGTACTGCAGGATAGAGATGGTGTGTATTTTTCAGGCTGATGAAGCAGATGCCATCACTGTGGACGGCGGGGACATTTACACTGCTGGACTAAGCAACTATGACCTGCAGCCCATCATTGCTGAAGACTATGGCTCCTGTATGTTTACTCTTCATCTGTCTTGATAAATGAAATCTGTATGCACAGGAACATGTTTTTTTTTTTTTTTCCCTCCCCTTGCACAGCTTCAGAGACCTGCTACTATGCTGTTGCTGTGGTGAAAAAGGGAGGTGGATTTGGCATCCGAGACCTCAGGGGGAAGAAATCCTGCCACACTGGTTTGGGGAAATCTGCAGGCTGGAACATTCCCGTTGGCACTCTGGTGGCCATGGACATAATTGAGTGGGCTGGCATTGACGATAAACCTGTGGAGGAGGGTGAGTTTTATTTTATCTTTTTGAAATGATCTGAGGTTGTGAAGCAGGATCAACGACAAACAAGCCCAGTCTAGCTAAAACCCTTCCCTGGGGGCATCCCTTTGTTTTGCAGCGGTGAGCAGCTTCTTCCAGGCCAGCTGTGTCCCGGGTGCAGCCAGAGGGTCCAAGCTGTGCCAGCTGTGCAAAGGAGACTGCTCCAGGTCCCACGCAGAGCCTTACTACGACTACTCCGGAGCCTTCCAGTCAGTACCAGACTCAAGTTCATCACCTTTCTTGATCTGTAGTAGGCTCTGGTCAAGACATCTAATCTTACATCTGTAATCCTGCAACAGTTTTACCTGACTGGAGGTTCTGATGTGAGAAACATGGCCCTTAATATCAGTTCTGGTTGTTCTGCTCAACAGGTGTCTGGCAGAAAATGCTGGGGATGTGGCTTTTGTGAAGCATCTCACTGTACCTGGTCAGTTTCAGATCAGTTCAATCTTGCTCTTCATCCAGCAATGAATCCTAAAATGTGTTTAATGCATAGAACTTTGTTTAATTTCTAAATTTGCAGCTAAATTGCACTGTAAATCAAAGGTAAGAGTCAGTGCTGCCTTGACCATAATGCCTTTTTTTCACTCTTCCAGATGCCCAGAAGCCCCACTACGAGCTCCTGTGCAAGGACGGCACCAGAGCGCCTGTTGATGGCTATAAAACCTGCCACCTAGCTAAAGTGCCGGCTCATGCTGTCATCAGCCGCAAGGACCAACAGCTGGCCAGCTTAATCTGGAAGAGTCTTAGCGACGTCCAGGTAAATAAAACCGTTTCTAACAGAGTATTGACTAACTGATAAGAAGAGGACAGCGTTGTAGGGACTCCGGGATGATGAAAGGACAGGAGTCTCACCCTGTGCTCGGTTCTTTCATAATGACTTGTGATTTCTCTTCAGAACTTTGACCTCTTCTCCTCCGAAGCCTATTCCCCTGCCAAGGATCTGATGTTCAAGGATGCAACCCAGAGGCTGGTGCAGGTGCCTCCGCACACAGACTCCTTCCTGTATCTGGGGGCTGAATACATGAGTATAATCCGGTCCATTACGAAAGGTAAAAGGAAGAGCTCTCTCTCTACATACACTTAAAGCCAGAGGAAAGACTGTCCCCATATATCTTAATTGCTCCTTCAGAGCGGGCCCCAAGAAACTCAACTATTAGATGGTGTGCTGTGGGCCATGCTGAGACTCAAAAGTGTGCCGTGTGGAGCATCAGCAGCGTGTCCAACACTGCATCCATTGAGTGCAGGAATGCCTCCACTGTAGAGCGGTGCCTCCAAAAGATTATGGTAAATATTTATGACAATACATGCTGATTTTAGGATGATTTTTACTGTTGAGTAGCAGTCTCGTTCCTGATAATCTCCCGTCTGAAATGCCGTGCAGCGTGAAGAGGCTGATGCTGTGTCGGTGGATGGAGGACAGGTGTACACTGCTGGGAAGTGTGGTCTGGTTCCTGCCATGGTGGAGCAGTTAGAGTCAGGTATGGTGTTTTATTTTATTAAGACCATTATTGTACATTTGTTCCTCCATTCTTCTTTAGTAATGTTTGTGTCCTCCCCCTCTTTCTCCACAGTTAAATCCACATCTTCAGCAGGTACTTTCTCTCTTTTTCATGGTTAAATCCAACATAATTCAGGAAACGTGGTAAAAATTACTTGTAAATGTAATTTGAAGCATTCACTTTCTGTGCTCTTAGATGGCTCGTCCTCTTACTACGCTGTCGCTGTGGTGAAGAAGGGCTCGGGGGTGACCTGGGCCAACCTGAGGGGGAAGAAGTCTTGCCACACGGGGGTCGGTAGGACTGCTGGCTGGAACGTCCCCATGGGTCTCATCTACAACGAAACTCGTGACTGTAACTTCAGTAAGTGATCAATTCAGCTTCACTTGGAAAAAGCAAAGTCTTAGTCAATCAGTGCATTTACATGGGAAGCTTAATTCAGAATTAAAATTATATCCGACTTAAAATGACCATGTAAACACCTAATTCCGAATGAAAATGGCCATTCCGAAGTAAATGGCTGGTTTATTCCAATTTTAATAGAATAATTCCACAATCATGTATACACTCTAGGGGTGTAACAATATATCGTGCCACGAAATTTCGCGATACAAAAACGTCACGATGCGTGTCGTGGAGGTGACAAAGTGTATCGCGATATTGGATTATTAATATTAATCTATTGTGTTGACTAGTAACGCGCATCCGACCGCACCTCGACCCGCGGACCAAAATCTTACTCCGCTCAGAAGAAACTAGTCCCGTTTTGAGCTCTGAACTTTTACTAATATAAGGTTGGTGTAGAGTTAAGCCTTACCTTATTAAATTAAACCTTTTTCGGGTCGTGAGTAGGATAAACACGCGGGCAACTTCTGCTGAGCTCCAGTGTACTTTAATGTCCCTCAACAGCGTAGGATTTTAGAGCATCAACACAGCACCTAGTGCTGTATCACTCTGCCCAATCTAAAACATACTAAGCACTACAGATAAACTGACTAGTGTAATTATAGTCCCTGATTTACATCAGAATATATTTATTAAAATAATGAACCCTGAATTACCAAAATGACCTTAACAAAAATAAATCTCATCTTACACTTATAAGGTGAGCATGAATCAATCATTTTGATGATCTAAAATTGTATGTATTTATTTAATTTTAGTTGTGAAATTAGAAAGAAAAAAGTCAAATCATACATGAGAGGAACTATTCAGTTTGTGGCAAAATATTTGTACTTGTATGAAACTGAAGATGCATAATGAAAACCTGACATTTACTTTTAGTTCAGTTTGTGGAAAATGGTTGGCCTGGCTTTCTCTTTAAAACTTAAACAGTTATAAAGCATTACAAACTGTAACAATAGGGCAAACACACAGCATTATTTTGTGTCTTTCAAATAGAAGACAATTTTTTCCAGTCATATGTTCCTCATTCAAGGTTGTTAAAAAAATACTGCTATAATATTGTATCGTTATCGTGTACCGTATCGTGAGATTAGTGTATCGTTACACCCCTAATACACTCATTCCGCTTTTAATTAATTCCGTTCTTTCTGCGCTGCACGTTCCCTTGCCCGTCTGTCGCCATGACGCTTATATTCCGCGCTGGGCTTGTTTGCTTGTTCCACGCGGTCTTCTATCTCCCTTCTCCTCAGCCCACGAAAGAAAATCATTGACATGATGTCGTGTTGCTGCTTATATTCTGTGCCTGGCTTGTTTTCGAAACAAAGTTTCAAGATGGCAGCACGCAGTAAACGGTGGTCAAGAGCAGAGACGATTTATTTCATAAATAGCTTGGATTCAGACGATTCGGTTCCACCAGTCCTTGCTGCACACTTTCATCCACTGCTGTCTGGCATTGTGAGCTGGATACGGCAGTGGACTGAGGTAGCGCAATCGTTGAACTGACCGGTTTCTACTATTTGCCAAAACACGGTCTTCTATCTCCCTCCTCCTCAGCACACGAAAGAAAATTGACATGATGTTGTCGTGCTGCTGCTTCAAAAATAAAATCAAAACGAATCCAAAAAGGATGCTAATAATGTGGTCCTCCATGTTGTTGCTAGTCGAGTAAGTTTTCTTCCTGTAGACGTAAGTTCCGGTCCGCCCCCCCTATCCAATCAGAACCCTTCCCAACCCCCAGAACTTAAGCGGAATTGGATAAAGCCGATCAAACGTGTTTTCCATGTAAAACTCAATTTGGAATTACTATTTCCATGTAAACTCGAAGGAAAATAGTTTAATTCGGAATAATTAATTCCAAATTAAACATCATGTAACCATGGCCATTGAATATTTTCTGGTTTCATCTTGAAACTGTTACTGGGTCGTCCAACTGAGCTGGTCCAAGAGGTGTCAAAGCAAGTGAAGGGTTTATTAGGCAGAGGAAACGAGCCAACTGCAGAAAAGCTGAAAGTGAATTACTCATTGCCTGCAAAACATTTATATCCCAGGATTCAAAGTATTCACTGTGATTGGCTATTTTAGTTTGGACTATGAAAATGGTGACTCTTAAACCGTCTGTGGATGTGTCTGTAAAAGCCCTCTTAATTACAGCTGAGTCTACTATCTATGCAGTCTTCCATGCAATCATTTAAATACATGATTGGGTGTGAAACCCAGGAGTGGCACTGACTCGTCTTTGACTGTCTCCTCCCCAGCTAAGTTCTTCAGTAGCGGCTGTGCCCCTGGAGCTGCTGCTGACTCCCCCCTCTGCAGAGCGTGTAAAGGCAGTGGTGGAGCCGTGGGCAACGAGGCCAAGTGCAAACCCAGCGCTGAAGAGCTTTACTACGGCTATGCTGGTGCCTTTAGGTAAGAAGCAGCTACTACCAACGGCTTGAGTCCATGTTTATGTACAAAGTCAGCTATACAACACGAATAACATTTTGTCAATATTTTAATTTAATCCCAGACATTCCTGAATAAAGCTCCGTTTAACTCGATCTCTTTTCAGATGCCTGGCTGAGGATGCTGGTGACGTTGCCTTCATTAAACACACAACCGTTCAGGAAAACAGTGATGGTACAAGGCTTTATAATTTTATGTTCCTTTTACTGTGACATTTCCTATGAAGCTGCAATATTCTCCTAAATGGATATGTTGCACATGGTCTCCTCAAAGGTAGTGGTCCTGACTGGGCTCAGAGTCTGAGATCTTCTGACTTCGAGCTGATCTGCCCTGGTCAGGGCCCGGTGCCCATCACCCACTTCACCTCTTGTCACTTGGCTAAAGTGCCTGCTCACGCCGTGGTGACTCGCCCAGAGACCCGCGCTCGGGTCGTCGCAACCCTCCAGGTCCAGCAGGTCGGTAAAAAGCGTGAACTTTGAAAGGGACATCATATTTTCCTTTTTGTTGGGATCAAGATTAAGGGATGCATCAAATTCTACCACTTGGTAATACTCACAAATTGTATTTAATTGCATCTGGAAGATTTTTATTCAGGTCCAGTGAACTACACCAGGCAAATTAATCAGTATGGATCTGTGTGGAACAGCTGGGTAACCTGGTTGGGTGGTTTGGATATGCTTTAGATCATATTGTCAGTTCTGTTTGGCTTCAACTTTGACTCTTATAGGACGTATCTAAACCATGATGGCTTTGGTATTTCTGTCTGTAGACTAATGATCCCTACTTGGCAATACTTTTCATACTTGATCCTTACTTACAGAAAATGCCAATCAAAACTGTTCCACTAACTAAGGCATCAAAATTCAGACCAAAGAGTGATATAGTGCATGTCTACAAAATAACACAATTAGTGACGTTTTCTCTGTCCAGACCCTGTTTGGTACCGGTGGCAGTGACTCCTCATTCAGGATGTTCCAGTCAGAGAATGGAAAGAACCTCCTCTTCAAGGACTCCACCAAGTGTCTCCAGGAGGTTCCAGCAGGAAAAACTTACGGGACCTTTTTGGGAGAAGAGTACATGACTGCCATGAGCTCACTCAGACACTGCAGTGAAAGTGTTTCAGGTCTGTGCTTCTTACTTTAACAGAAATGTTATGACCGCATTTTATAAAAAAAAAAAAAAAAATCTTTTGTCTTCTCTCCTCCTTCCAGATCTGGAGAAATCTTGCACTTTCCACTCCTGTCAGAGAATCTAGAGGTGACTTGGATGGTGCCTTGCTTCAGTTGGATCTAATTATTTCAAATGATGAACCCAAAGTTCATCCAGTCTAAACTCCAACTATAGTGTAACAAACTACAGCTTTCAAATCCAGTCAAGTTGCCATTCCTGACTACGTTCATCTGCATTTTGTTCACAACTTTTTGCAAATAAAGCACTTTCAATGCTCTTTTTTGTCAACTGTAATTTTCCAAAATCATGAAGTATTTACTTTTAAATTGCTGATAACACTTGTATCTTAACTGAGTGAATACAGGGACAAAGGCTCTTAAAGATGTGGCTCAGTGTTAAATGTAGCAATGTCTCCTTTTGCATATCCTTTAACCCTTAGCCCATTTTAATTGTTCCATTCTCTTACCAAAGTCTCCATCTGGGGACTTCAGGGTTCGGAGGGTTATTTCTGTGCTTACTGAAATGATCTTGCTCAGATTTCAAACTTTTTCTTATATTGTAGGGAATGAAACGGTTGATGGTACCAAAACTTTAGAAGTGTATGTACTTGACACATTATACACGGTGTGTAGTGGTCCGAACAGTACCAACCCATCGGCAGCCCCAGCGGGACCGCACCCTCAGCCACCGGCCCAACAGTGGGACAATGGTAACAACACACTGCGAACCTGTAAGTCTCCACAGAAAAACCCAAGTCTTGTTAGAACTAAACCTAGAAACCCTGTTATGAAAAAAAACTTAGGTCCATGAAACTTTTCCGTACTTTAAACCAAGCTAAAATCTGGGATCCTCAGTATAGAAATAAAGGACTTTTAGGAGGTCACTTGAATGTTCGTAGTATGGTGCCTAAAAGGGACCAGCTGGAACATCTTCTCGTTAATTCTAATATTGATTATTTGGGACTATCTGAAACATGGCTCAACTCTTCATCTTCAGAGGCTGCAATCACGTTACCTGGCTATAATGTATTTCGAAAAGATAGACCTCAAGGTGGTGTCCTTTTTTTATGTCAAAAACACAATCGCCTGTAAACAAATGTTATGGCCTAATGAAATAATAATTTTATGATCAACTTAAAACCCTCAATCACTGATTTTAACAAAGAGGTAATCCTTATGGGAGACTTTAATGTGAATTGAACGATAAAAAGATTAGGAAAAACCTTAAGCAGATTACTGATCACCATAATCTTACACAATTAATACTCCAACTAGAATAACATAACTCTGAAACCATAATAGATTTAGTGTTTTCTAACAAACCGGAAAGAGTCATAAAATCTTATAACTTTCTGACTGGTTTATCGGACCACAACGCTATCTTCTTCACTAGAAAACTCACTAAAAAGCGGTTTAATAACGCTCTTTTTAACTCTAAGGCTTCCTCTAATCACTGCTTTATACCTAAAAACCAAGAACAAAATTTATCTGAGGCCTTGAATGCTCAGAACTGGGGTGAAATTCTCTCTAGTGATATATGCTGTGATCGTTTTCATTCTTTACTAAAAACTATCACAACACCTTTTACGCGGACGGGAGGCCATAGGAAAAGGGGGTACTCCCTGCCCTGGATAACTGGTGACTGTAAAAAACTTATGGTGCGCAGGGACCAGTTATTAAAAAAATACCTAATTTCTGGCCTGACCACAGATAGGCAAATTTTCACATCACTAAGAAATAAAGTGACACAAACTTTACGTTCAGCCAAGGCAACTTTCTTTATGAATGTTATTGAAAATGCAAAAGGAAATAGTAAACTGATCAGGGAAACCATAAATAAGCTTACGGGCAGACATAAAAAAAATCAAGATAATAAAGACCTTGAACTTAAATTCTGCGGAAGGCTGGTGTCTGAACCGGTCACACTTGCTTCCAAATTGAATGAATATTTTTTAAATTCGGTGCTTGAGATCTCTGTCCTTTTCTAAGCCCAGTGCTACTCAGCAATTTTCTAATTATTGTCTCAATTCTTTTACTAGTGATTCTGCAATTCTTAATATTAATGAAGTAACTGTGCCTGAAGTCATAAATATTATTACTAACTTAAAAAAGTCCAAAGCCAGGGATGATCATGGTCTTGATACCAGTTTTTTAAAATCTCATAAATATTCCTTAGCACACCCAATCACACACTTAATTAATGTATCCTTAATTCAGGCGACTGTCCCATCGGCGTGGAAAGTGGCAACAGTAATCCCTGTATTCAAAGCCGGTGACAAAACTGACCCTGCCAACTACAGGCCCATTAGCATCCTCTCAGTGATCTCTAAAATTGCTGAAAAGTGGATTGCTACATCTATTATAGAACATCTTAATAACAGTGGTCCACCTCTCCATCCTATGCAGTTCGGTTTTCGTTCCCACCACTTGACTGAGACAGCCGCCTGTGTTTTTATCGAAAAGGTCAAATTTTATCTAGATAGAAACCCTTGTGTGGGTGCTGTGTTTATTGACTTTAAAAGGGCTTTTGACACTGTCAACCATGATATCCTCCTCTCCAGACTTTCTGGCTTTAATTTCTCTGATAATGTCATTACATGGATTAAATCTTACTTATCAAACAGGAAAAATTCTGTAAGAGTAGGTGAGCACAAATCACCCTACCTGCATTGTCCAGTAGGGGTCCCTCAGGGATCTGTGCTTGGGCCTCTTCTGTTCTCTTTATATGTTAATGAACTGCCAAATGTCTGCACAGATATCGACACCCTTATGTATGCTGATGATACAGTGATCTTTACTTTTGCTAAAAATCCCCAAGATGCAGCCAATAAATTAACCACTGTCCTAATCCACATTCAGGAGTGGCTGATTAATTCATGCCTCTCACTAAATGCTAAAAAAACAGTCTGTATGACCTTCAGTAAACCAACAACTAGACTGTCCCCCTGTAAAATGTATCTGAGGGGAGAGGAACTCCAGAACGTGAGTGAGTTTAAATATCTTGGTGTCACGTTGGAGTCAACGTTGTCCTTTAAGAATCACATTAAAAGTGTCGTAAGAACTGTTAACTTTAATATCCGCAATTTCAAACAGATCAGATCATCTGACAGTGCGGCCCTAACATTTCTACATTCTATGATTCTATCGCATATTGATTACTGTATCACCAGCTGGTCTTACACCTGTGAATCATTTCTTAGCCCTATTGAGTCCTGTTTTAAAAAGGCGCTAAAAGTCTTGGATAAGAAGCCCTCGTCTTATCACCACTGTAGAATCCTCGACAAATATAATTTTCTGAATTTCACTAACTTGAGAAATTTCAAATCTGCTGGTCTTATCTATAAAACATTACATGGTTTGGCTCCTCTGCCACTGAAAATGTTTATTAAAAAGAGATCTACCCGTGGCCCTACTCTGCGTGCGACGAGAGCCACTGATAGAGGGGATTGTGACCTAAGTTTCAGGCGGACAACTTTTGCCCAAAATACCCTATCTTATAAAGGGTGTGCATTTTGGAATAGCATCCCACCCTCGGTAAGGGAGTGCTCTAATTTCACCACATTTAAGAAACACTTGAAGATGTGGTTAAGAGGCAACCAAACCTGTGATCATGCATAATTCAGATTGGGCTTGTCTGGGGTATGTATATAGACATGGGTATGGATATGTGTGTGTAGGTGTATGTATATATATGTGTGTATATGAGTGTGTGTACGTACTGTACATGCGTATGTGTGTATATATATGTGTATATATACATATGTATATATTAAATACAATTAGTAGAGATACGGTAGAGCAATGTGCAATTTGATTATGCACTTTATATTAACGACGGGTTTTGTGCAATATGTATACTCCATTTTGGTTCCTGTGCAATATAATTTATCTCCTCGCACTAAGCACTTTAAAATATAAACACTTTAACATATATCCACTATAACTGTACTCTACTGTTTAGACTCGTTTACACACTGGTCGTTGGTCTCCTGTTTTTATTCTTTGTACTGAGTTTCGTGTTGTGTTGTGGTATTATGTGTTTCTGTCTTTGTTTTTTCTGATTCGTTTATGTTCATGTTACCATCAACCTGCCAGGGGACTACAGATGGAAATTAGCCTGAGGCTATAATCTGGCATATTTACATGTAAATGTTCATTAATATGCGCTGTCCCATTTTAAATAAATAAAAAAAAAAAAAAAAAAAAAAAAAATGATATACTTCGGTGACAGTAAAGTAAATCACTTTAGAATTTCATTCAGTGCAATATTTAGAACTAATTACTAAAATGGTAATTGGCTAATTGTCGTCCCACTATTCCATGATGTGTAATCTCATCATGTGACACATTTTTCCTGTGAAATTGATCACAGATCAATATGTCTGCCCTCATCAGTGGTCACCTTCCACATTCTTCCAGTAGGAGCTGGTATATAACATATTTTGAATGACCTCATGAATAGGAATAAGCAGGTATGGATGGTTATTTTAATGAACTTTATTTTACTAATTCACAACTATCAAGGCACTGAAAGTGGACAAAGTCAATGCACTTCAATAAAATTGTTTAGTTTCCAATTTAATTGACCTTGTTTTAATGCATTTATAATTTAGCTTCACTTGAATTTAGTGAAAATTCTTAAAGGTCTAAAGAACCCAAACAGGACAAGCAGACACTAGTTCACTGTTTGAGACCACGAGATCGGTATTGTTTCAACGCTATTTATCTAAATCTCGACTAAAACTCTGAACATATTTTTGTTCAAATTGGCTAGTTACTTTACATGATCAATCCCATTCCTGCATTGCCTGCAGAATGTTGCTAAATGGCCTACACAGTAAATATTAAAAAGAGAATTAATATATCCCCATCACAATTGACCCACCATCACCCTGAAATGCTAACAGATGAGAAAAACACCTGTTGTGTTCATGTCAACATCTGACCCTTCCATCCATATGGTGCTGCAGAAATCAAGACTCATCAAACCTCTTGATTTATTCTGACCATGCTAATTGAAGCCTTAGTTTTGTGTTCTTGGCTGACAGGAGCAGCATCCAGACTTGTCTTCTGCTGTTGTAGCACCTCTGTACCAGGTTATGCTGGGAAAATATGTTTGACCTCGGACCATCAGCACCGGATCCCCTCAAGGCTGCGTTCTTTCTTCTCTGCTCTTCTCCCTGTACACCAACAGCTTTGCGGACGACACCACCCTCATTGGACTCATCCCTGATGGTGATGAGTCCTCCTACAGGTGGGAGGTGGACCAGCTGGTGACCTGGTGCGGCCAGAACAATCTAGAGCTCAACGCTCTAAAGACAGTGGAGATGATAGTGGACTACAGGAGGAACGCAGCCCCACCTGCCCCCCTCACCCTGCCTGACTCTCCAGCAGACACGGTGGAGTCTTACCGCTTCCTGGGGACCATCATAACCCAGGACCTCAAGTGGGAGCTGAACATCACCTCCCTCACCAAAAAAGCACAGCAGAGGATGTACTTTCTGCGGCAGTTGGAGAAGTTCAACCTGCCAAAGAAAATGATGGTGCAGTTTTACACGGCCATCATTGAGTCCATCCTCACCTCCTCCATCACCGTCTGGTACGCTGCTGCCACTGTGAAGGACAGGAGCAGCTGCAGCGTATCATCCGCTCTGCAATCTTCCATCTCTCCAAGACCTGCACGCCTGCACCCTGAAGCGTGCAGGAAAGGTTGCAGCAGACCCCTCCCACCCCGGACACAAACTGTTTCAGACTCTTCCCTCAGGAGGCTGCGGTCCATCAGGACCAAAACCTCACGCCATAAAAACAGTTTTTTCCCGACTGCAGCTGTCCTCGTCAACAAGGGCCCGGTCCCCCCTCTCCCCCGTCCACCACGGTCTGTCCCCCCACCACACTCTACGTTACATTAACGTAAAGATCCCAGTTCTGACCTTATGCGTCACATTAACGCACATCCTAGGTCATCTTTAATTACTAATCACTAATTACTCCCGTCCGGCATTTTAAAAACCAACATGTTGTACATTTTTTCTTTTGATATTATTTGTTCTTTTGTATTGCACCAATCACCACAACAAATTCAGTGTGTGTGTTAAACTACTTGGCAATAAACTTCTTTTTGATTCTGATTCTGATGATGTGTACTTATGTGTACTTATACTCCGACCTAAAGTACAAACAAGGCATTTACCTCTAGAGAACTGCTCCTCATGGCAGGATTTCTCTTTTAAGGCCAACTAGCATCTTTGACCCTGGATTATGCAGATCTCAGATGCAGAGCCGGATTAACGCAAAGTCTGCACACATATTAATGGTTGATAACATGCCGGTAAAAACCTAAGGCATATATATGTGCATTATTACTATATTTAGTATACATACATATATATATACGCATACATATGCACAGGGCCGCCGCAAGGGATGTGCGAACCGTGCAACCGCACGGGGCCTCGCGCCCCAAGGGGCCTCGCGCTATGGGCCGTTTTTTTTTTCTTTCGTTTTTTTTTTTCCTTTTTTCCCTTATAAATATTAACAGTCACGTTCCATTACAGACCTAAATGTGTACTAGTCTGTGCATATCAATAAATATATGTGCAATGATGACGCGTGTCTGTTGTTCAATACAACTGGTCAGACCAAGCGCGGACACAAGCTAGTCTGATCCAGACGGGTGGAGTTGGAACAAACTGTCACACAATGTCGAGAGAACGAGAGAGATTCAGGAAATTTCCATCAGGGGATGAAAAAAGAAAAAAACTAAAGAAAATGGAAGAGTTTAATGCCTCTCTGAAAGGCTCGTTTGATACATTTGTTACAAAAATCACCGATCCGACCGGGTCTCAAGCAGCCATGGGGCCCCGCGTCGAGGCAAGCCCAGATGATGATGAGGCAGGGGAAGGTATCCAGTATTTTGCTAATTGGAGAGTTAAAATTGCGCATATAGACACCCGATCCGACCCGAAAAACCCAAAAAAACCCAAAAAGGACCCCCCCTGACAATTTCACACAGGGCCTCGCAAATCTCCCAAACGGCTCTGCATACGCATACACATACATACATATACACATACAGACATACATACTACAGCACACTTTGTCTTACTGCAAATTTTATTGGTCTTTGTAGATTTGATTTCTTATTTAACTATTCAATTTAATCAACACATTTAATTAAGATTTTCTGCAAAATGCTCACAATCGATAAGATAAGGATAATTTAATAGCATTTAATAGAGCGTTGTAATAACGTATAAATAATAAAAATCTAAAAATAGTCTGATAGACTGTTTAATATACAACACATGACTTATTTTGGAATACAAAGAACCAACTTGACTATGACTAGGCTATGTAAAATGTGAATTAAGTTTTATTAGTAACTTTGGTAAGTTTAAGATTTCATAAATAACATCGATGGAGGGGGGCCCAAAAATCACAGTCTGCCTAGTGTAGTCCATTTATTTAATCCGGCTCTGCTCAGATGGACTGTGTGAGATGTGACCTTATATGACTGCACTGCTGATGTCTTTCCTCCTTAATATTGTGTTACTAAAACTCTGAACGCTCAGGACTAGCAAATATTGATTTAATAGAGCAGATCAGTCCTGCTGATGATTATTTAACTCACTCTTAACTCAAAAAAAATAATGCTTTTTTTTGTATTATTTCACAGGCTGCTTCTGTATGTTGCCTTGTTGGTTTATTTTTGTTAAGTAAATAATGACATGGGATTATATCTCTTGTTCAGCTAATGCTGAGTCATGGTATAATTGTCCTTTTATTTTTCACATGACAGTGACAGCGTGCAAATGTACCAAGGTTCAGAATAGCTATGAATATCATGGTTATCCAACTCCAGTAGTGAGCAGCCTGGGCTCAGCTGCACCTGCTGTGGGATACTATGTTGGTCCTGGGTCTGCTATGCCCCCTCAGACAGGAGCTGTCAGTACTGGCTATGCTATGCCCCTACAGAAGAGAAAATGAGGGGGCAGACAGCACAACAAACTACAAGAACAATGATGGATATGAGATACTTCTAATTAATAACTGAGATGAAAGGAAAAAGAAGAGGAGAGAAGGAGGGGTGATGGGCACCACTCAGTGGATTATGTTGGTGTCCCCCTGCAGCGTAGGCCTATGGAAGCATATTTACAATGAAGCTATCTTTAAGAAGAACTGTTTTAATCTCGTCCTGTAGCTGCAGCTATGATTACTGGCTCTAACACCCTAGAGTTTACACTAACTAGAGGCTTTACTAAAATGTTTTGTTTGGTTTTAAAGGTATTGTGACAATTTTTAACATGCTTTTAACACTATTAAAAGTCTTGGCCAACATCCCTCAAATGTGTCTAAAAGGGTGTAACAAGAAAAACTTCACTCTTCACTTTTTTGCCTGTGAAAAACGCGTCAGAAACGGAACAGAAAGGTTTTAAGTTTGGTTTTAAAGGTGGAGGTGTTGTCAGCCTCCTTAACCCAAACTGGAAGTTGAACTATGAGTAAACCTGCACTCTGAGAGCGGAGACCTCTATAAGCAACATAAGGTACTATTAGGTCTTGCAAATATTGTGGAACTCGGCCCCTTTGGGCTTTATAAGGAAGACAATTTTGAATTAGATTCCAAGTTTTATGGGAAGCTAACACTGGAGAGACGTGATTTCTATTGTGGATTCCTGTCAGCACTCGCGCTGCTGCATTTTGGATCAGCTGGAGCCTATTCGGAGAATTACTTGAACATCCTGCTAATAATACATTACAGTAATCTAGTCTTGAAGATACAAACGTGGGAATTCGTTTTTTATCTTCCCTCTGGGAGAGGATGTTCTTAATCTTTGCGATATTACGGAGATGGAAAGACGCTGTTTTACAAACCTGATTAATATGCTGTTTAAACAACAAATCCTGATCGAAAATAACACCAAGGTTTTGTACAGTATCACTGGAGGTAGGGCTGGGCGATATATCGAGATTTTAATATATATCGATATATTTTCAAACACGATATGGTACGAGACAATATCGTTTATATTGATTTAAAAAAAAAAAAAAAAAAAATTAACATTTTTTTTTTAACATTTTTTTTTAATGATTTTGATATAGCTTATTTTGTGACAAATTGACTTGAATGTTTTATTTGAGATTTGCACAAATGTTTTGTTATTTGCACTGTCAACCTCAGTGGAAAAGTCTGCCTGTTACTGTCTACATTGTATTAATTGCACAGTGTATTTTAATTTAATTGTTATGCAGGAAAGGGATATTTGTTTTATTTTATTCAAGAAGCATTTTTATTTTATATATGCAGGCAGTTTATTTTTATTTCATTTGTTTTATACATTTTGATATTGTGCAGACCTCTGTTAACAAATGTACCTGTGTGACATTTGGCACGAGGCTTTGTATTAAAACTGACTGTTTTTTTAAGGGTTTGCCTCAGAAAAAAATGAAGCTATCAGAGATGCTACGCTATAATGCTTTGGGGGAAACCCCAATTAAGGCACAGAAAAAATATCGAGATATATATCGAGTATCGCCATTTAGCTAGAAAATATCGAGATATGACTTTTGGTCCATATCGCCCAGCCCTAACTGGAGGCCATTACAACACCATCTAATCCCTTCCTAAAATGCTTGGGACCAGAAATAATAACCTCTGTTTTATCGGAATTTAGAAGCAAAAATGAGTGGACATCCAGTCCTTGAACTCCCTAAGACAGTGGTCTTCAACCCTGGTCCTCGGGACCCCCTGTCCTGCATGTTTTAGATGTTTCCCTGCTTCAGCGCACCCTGATACAAATGACTGTGTCATTAACAAACTTGTCCAGAACTTGATGACATGCTGATGATGACTGTTAACTAGAATCAGGTGTGGTGATGCAGGGCAACATCTAAAACATGCAGGACAGAGGGTCCCGAGGACCAGGGTTGAAGACCACTGCCCTAAGACATGCCTGGAGTTTAGCTAATGGTTCTGTTTCACCTGGCTTCATAGACAAATACAGCTGCGTATCAGCATAGCAATGAAAATTGTTGAGGTGATTCTGTATTATACACCCGGCAGCTGCATGTATAAACTGAACAAGATTGGCCCTAGCACTGAACCCTGTGGAACACCAGAGCAGTGTCTGTTCTGAAGAAATCTTGTGTACATGAACAAAGTGGAATATATAAATAATATAAATGATTTAAACCAACCTAGAGCTGTCCATTTAATCCCAACAACATGCTCTAGCCTGTGTAGTAAAATGCTGTGATCTATAGTGTCAAAATCAGCACTGAGCTTCAGTAGAACCAGTATGAACAGTAAACCCTTATCTGAGGCCATAAGAAGCTCAATCGTGACTCGAACCAGTGCTGTTTCTGTGCTATGATGCATTCTGAACCCTGACTGAAAAACTTCACATAGATCACTTCTATACAAATGGTCACATAACTGGCTTGTGACTACCTTTTCCAGATTTTTTGATACAAATGGAAGGTTGGAAATTGGTCTATAATTAGCTAAAATGTGTGGGTCAAGAGAAGGTTTTTAAGTAAAGGTTTAATTACAGCAACTTTAAAAACCTGCGGTACGTATTCTTTAGTTTAGGGATACGTTGATCTGGTCCAGTATTGTTGACCAATAAGAGAAAGAAAATTTTTGAGTAGTTGAGTCGGGATGAGGTCTAACAAACAGGTGGATGATATAACTCTATTGATGACTGGGGTCAGCTCAGAGGGGTCTACAGGATCTATGGTCTAGTTGGCGGAACCAGACCTCTAATTCACTGAGCCTCGCTTCCAATGCTATGAATAAACTACACATTTCACACACTGAGCAGTGAGAAGAAGAAACCGTGGGAGAAGAGGAGGCCATGCAAAGAGGCTAAAAGACAGAAAGTGTACCGGTGATTGGTGACGATGAGTTGCAGAAGGGAAAATGTGCAAGTGCTCAATTTAAAACAGAGGTTTACCACATATAGTCTTATATTATCAAAAAAACAAGGTACGTTTAGATCAAAAAGATTTGAAGAATCAGAGCCCGTGTCACCGTGCAAACAGCAACAGACTGCGAACAACAAACAGGAAGTACGCAATACCTTACCGCCAAGAAACGTAATTAGTTTAAAGCTGCTATTTACATGAACGTTTCTTAATCCGAGTCCTTCCTCGATCTGATTATGATTGGAGTATTGTGGTCCATATTAACTTAGTCAGTTGGAGCATCAACTGAGGTGAGAACGGTTCCTGGGAGTCAGACAACAGCAGCTGTGTGTCATTAGCCCGTTAAGCGGCTATTGGTCAGAACTGGTCTCTGGCAACATTTAAAAACTATCAGCCATGCTGCCTGCTTTATGTCTGACTTTCACTATGAAGATTTCAGGCATCTTTCTGAGGTTTGGTCCAGTCTTGGTTTGAAGAAACTGTTTCGAGCAAGTTCTAGAATTTTCTGATGTAGTTGTGTTCTTGTTTTTAATGGTTTCACGGTTTCTCTCTGTGCATTGATTGTGGAGTCATGTGGTATGCATTTGAAAGGTAGGCTATGATCTGCTGAAGACACATGTGAAGTTGTATTACACTTGCCTTAAATCATGTTTTCTGTCCTCAGGATCAAAATCTCACCAACAGAGTGGTGGTGGCGGGGGCAGTGTTGGTGGTAACTCTGCCTCCTACCAGGGAGCATCCACAGTATCCACCAGTACTGCACAGTGCTCCTAGACTGATCTCTGCCCCAGTACTTGTCCAAGATCCTAATCCCCCTCAGCTTGTTGGCTATACAACGCCAGTAGTGAGTAGCCTGGGCTCAGCTGCACCTGCTGTGGGATACTATGTTGGGTCAGATGTGCCACTTCAGCCTGGCTATGTTGTCTCTGGTTCTGCTTTGCCCTTTCAAGCAGGAGCTGTTGGTGTCAGGACCAGCTGGAGGTCAGTCTCTTCTACCAAATAAGTCTGTAGATGCATGGTACTAGTCTTGTGGTTGGGTAGTGTATCCTGACTTGTTTCTCCACAGAAACCCTGTGGGCCGTTCCTCCCCAAAGCTTGACTGAAGCAGCAGAAGATGACCAGACCATGGGTGCCAGTGACGTTCTCCTCTCAGCCCCTCCACCACCACCTGAACCTAGCTTCCAGGCAGGAGAAGCTTCCAGTATTATGAAGGAAGCTGAACTTGGGTTACTTCCTGCAGCAGACAGAGGAATTTGGCTATCCGGCTGACCAACTGGGCCAACGACGGCAGGGATTCACAAGTGCGGTGGTTCCCCAGTTTGGTGTGGGTGGTTTCTCGGCTTACCCCTATCCATACTTGGACTACAACCTCCTGTATGGCCTGTACCCTCCTGGCACCCAGACTACCTTCAGCCAGCACCATGAGAAGGGCAAAGACTACTCTCAAGCCATCCACTACTTGACAGAGCATGTTTTGACAATCATGGTTCTGTGCAGCAGAAAAAGGTCGTCCAAGCAGCCTCCTAGACTTCTGCAGGAAATGCTAAGGTGTCTCAAGGCTGGCAGAAATGTGTCCTAGTTTTGCATATTATATTATCGTTTTGGCCAATAAAGATTTTTTTACTAGTACATGGCTTTGGGGAATGCTTATTTATAATAAAGGTACAGAAATGGGGGACCAGTGAGAAACTGGGCAAGACCTGTCTAGAGGTCCTGGACTGTATTGGGACCTACTGGGTAAAGCTGTGTTGTAGGCCAATTCCACCTAAGATGGCCCTATTACAATTCAATTTTATTTGTATAGCGTCTAATACAACAGATGTTGTCTCGACGCTTTCCAGAGATCCAGAACATAAACATAAACCCCCGAGCAATTATTATATAAACAATGGCAGGTGAAAACTCCCATAGTGGGAGAAAAGCCTTAAGCCAAACAATGGCAAGGAAAAACTCCCCTTTAGGAGGGAAGAAACCTTGAGCAGGACCAGGCTCATAAGGGGGGACCCTCCTGCCGAAGGCCAGACTGGGGGAGTCAGGGACGTCAGCAGCACGCAGCAGCGGGATGACCAGAGGTGGGGGGGGGCGTCGGCAGCACACAAGTCATGTGGAAGCAGCAGCGGGATGACCAAAGGGGGGGGGGGGGGGGGGTGCAGGCAGGCGGAAGCAGCAACAGCAGACATCTACGTAGGCAGGTGGAAGCAGCAACGGGATGACCGGGGATGGGGGGGCACAAAATAGAAAAAAGGGGGGCCGGCACAAGAAACTACAGGAACGATGGACAAAAATGATAGCTATGAGATATTTATAATAAATAAAAATGGTAATGGAGAAGAGAGGCAGGGAAAAGGGGAGGAGAAGAAGGGTGAGAGGCACCGCCCAGCGGATCATGTCGGTGCCCCCCTGCAGCATAAGCCTATAGCAGCATATCTACCGCGAAGCTATATTTGAGACTAACTATTATAGTTTTGTTCTATAGCTGCAACTATGACTACTGACTCTAACACACTAGAGTTTAAACTACCTAGAGATTTACCAACACCAGCTAGAGGTTTACTAAACACTAACTATAGGCTTTACTAAACAGAAAGGTTTTAAGTTTAGTTTTAAAGGTGGAGGTGGTGTCAGCCTCCTTAACCCAGATTGGAAGTTGGTTCCAAAGTAATGGTGCCTGATAGCAGAACGCCCGCCCTCCAAATCTACATTTAGATACTCTAGGAACTACAAGTAAACCTGCACCGTGGGAGCGGAGAGCTCTGCCAGGAACATAAGGCACTATCAAATCTTGTAAACTAGTGGGTCTGGAAAGGACTTGTCTTCCAGCTACAAGTTGGCACTCTTGGTCATCACACCTGTTAACAGACTAGCTGAAACTAGCAGTGATAAAATGCTGAGGTAAACAAAATTACAAGACTTGGAAAGTGTGCTAAAATCATTGCCACTAAAGAATAAAAGTAAAGGTGAAGTACGAAGGGAATACTTTTAAACAAAGTCATGTAAAAGTTTTCATCAGAATGTTTGGGTTAGTCAGTTTACTGTTTATGATCGGGATACTCCACCTACGTTAATGTGATATTTCTTACTGGGAAAAAAAACTAACTTCCATTGAGACCAGAACATCACCCCCATGTAATTATTACATAATGGCCGATTAAAACTCCCCTAGTGGGAGAAAACCAGAACAATGATGGTTATGAGATACTTCTAATTGAGGGTTGATCGTAAAGGAAGGGGGGGATGGGCACCACTCAGAGGATCATCTTGGTCTCCCCCTGCAGCGTAGGCCTATGCCATCTACAATGAAGCTATTTTTAAGATTAACTGTTATAGTCTCATCCTGTAGCTGCAGCTATGACTACTGGCCCAAACACCCTAGAGTTTACACTAACTAGAGGCTTTGCTAAAATGTTTTTGGTTATAAAGGTGGAGGTGTCAGCCTCCTTAACCCATACTGAAAGTTGAACTACTACAACCTGCACTCTGAGAATGGAACAACAACAAATCGTGGTCCAAAATAACACCAAGGTTTCTCACAGTTGCACTGGAGGCCATTACAACACCTTCTAATCCCTTAATAAGATGCTTGGTTCTCTATCTAATGTATCTAAATACACGATAAATCTAGGATGCTATGTACTCTCAAATAGGTGTTTACACATTTATTTGTCTTAAGAACTGCACGATTGTTTTTCCGTCATTAATGAACATGTATATACACACAAATCGATATTTGGTTATGTAGGTATAATCAACTGTATAGTTGACTGCATGTAGGACTTCATAGTTTCAAGAATATACATACATTTCTATATATAGATAGTCGGTACATGGTACTTTCATGTAATTGATATGCATGTATGTATTTGTACAATTGCAAAAACCTTTGAAAGGATTATTTTTAATCAACAGTCACTTTATTTAAACTCATCCAACATTCTATCACCTTTCCAATCAGTATTTAGACCAAACTTTTCCACTACGCCAGCTTTATTGAAATTCACAAATGATGTGTTCACCTCCTTTGATCATGGCCAATTTACTGGTGCAATTTTTATTAATTTGTCTAAAGCTTTTGACTTGGTTGATCACTATTTACTTCTTGACAAACTTTTTGCTATTGGTCTTGATCAAAATGCTCTTCTCTGGTTTAATGCTTATCTCCATAATCGTTGTCAATGTGTTGTTGTTTAGGGTCATGAATCTGACTTTTTAATTATTGACAAAGGTGTTCCTCAAGGTTCCACATTGGGTCCGCTTCTTTTTTCTATTTTCATTAATGATTTGCCGAGTATCTGTTCTAATTGTCATACCCACTTATATGCTGACGACACTGTTATATACACCTCAAACCTTGATATAGCACACATCCAGAACTCTTTAAAGCTTGATTTTAATATGGTTCAAGACTGGTTCCGTAAGAACAAACTTATATTGAACAAAAAGAAGTCCTGTAGCATGGTTTTCAGTACACGTCACCTCCGAACCCGTTCATCTAATTTTCATATTTATTTTTCCGATGGATCTCTTGTTGATAAAGTTGACACATTCAAATATCTTGGACTTTGGATTGACCCGGAACTTACATTTAAACCTCACATTGATTATACTGTTAAAAAAGCATATGGCTGTCTCGCTTCACTTTACCGTTCAATCAACTGTTTCACACTTTCTGTCAGAAAAAGGTTAATTTCTCAACTCATACTACCACTTGTTGATTATGCAGATATTGTTTATCAAAATACTCCATATACCCATCTTAAACCTCTGACTGTATTATTTATTTCATTATGTAGATTTGTGTTACGCTGTCCTTTCAGAACACATCATTGTTTTATGTTTGATTCATTGAACTGGTTGCAACCCAAATCTAGACGGCAATTTCACTGGCATCAGTTCCTTTTTAAATGTGTTTATTTTCACTGTCCTCCTTATTTAAAAGAACTCATGATTCTATATAACTCTCCATACTCACTTAGACATATGAATTTTCCGTTTGTTCTTTCTAGAATTTTAAAAGAGGTTGGGAAAAGATCATTTTATTCTAAAGCTCCATCAGATTGGAATAGTCTTCCCCTCCTTTTGCGTTCTATTACCTCTTTTCATTGTTTTAAGTTGGCATTATATTATCATCTTAAAACAAATTGCCTATGTTTTTAATTTATTTATGTATTTTTTTGTGTCCTTTTTTCTATTTATTTATTTTTATTTATTTATTTATTTTTTTCTTTTCTCTCTGTTATGTTATATTTATCTCATTGTTTCGGTTATTTAATTAGCCTACTTTGTAACTAGACTTATGTGGGTAGGGGTTGTGTGTGGGAGGGGGTGAGCAAGATGTCTGTGTTTGTTTTATGTCATGTATGTCTGTACTGTAATGTGATATATTGTAATGTTGTATGTTTTATGGGACCCCCTTGAAAATTAGATGTTACATCTCTAGGGGCTATCCTTTAATAAATTCCTAGTTAAATTCCTAGTATCTATGCCCCCACCAACCTAGACACAGATATTTAAATGAACTCACAGCCCTACACGCCTCACACACAGAATTATTATACAACTACACAAGGAAAGCTCCTCACTTTCTTTATATATCCGTTTGTCCTATGTTAAAATGTCCTTTTATTCCAACACAACACGTTAAACTCTCATTTACATACACTACAACACACCACTCAGTCACGAAGCTGCACCCGTCACTGTCCTGTCTTCTCTTTCCTGCTCATTCATGTCCAGCTGTCAGTGATTTTATTCACCTTTCAACAGAAACAGGTATGTTTTTTTAGGGGCCAGTAAAACATGGTAGACTGTCTAGACTCTAGACGGCTAGTGAAATAAACACTTTCACACAAAAAACAAAACAAACCCTCTGTTGCAAGATCAAAATGAATATATTTATATATATGTTCCTTTCAGGTTTTGCCAAATTTAGTATTAACCATTAATATATATGTAAACAACTGGGAAGAAAAGACAAAAATAGAAGATTAAACTAAATTCTTGATTTAAAGCAGCACAACGTAACTTTCAGCTTTTCTGAGTTTGGCGGCATCTTTTGGACAAAAGCGGTAGTGTTTTCAAGGACGGATTATCATGACCACTGGCCCTGGACACAAACTCGCTATGGGCCCCTACTACCTACAATAATATCCTACGTGCACGGTGCATGCCCTCCCCAATCACTCAGTTTGGTCTCACAATAGCGTAGAGAATCCACAATCACTCCGCCATCCACAATCACACGGTGTGATTGACAATCACACCGTGTGATTGTGGATGGCGGAGTGGCGGAGCGTGGGTCTCAGTACAGAGGGGGCGGAGCGTTCTCCATGGGCCCTTATGATAGTAATTTTAACGTTCAACAACACCTCATCCTACCCATCAAACAACATTTATTTCAACTTTTTTTTTGAGCTAAGCCTATAGGCCTATGCTGCAGAAAGCAGAGTAAAGTCACAAACTTGTTCATAAGAACGCACGCACGCACGCACACACACACACACACACACACACACACACACACACACACACACACACACACACACACACACACACACACACACACACACACACACACACACACACACACACACACACACACACACACACACACACACACACACACACAGGCCTGACAGCTGTCAATCACATGGAGCTGAAAACTCAGATATGGACTGACTCAGTTCCGTCTTTGATACAGCTTAAATACAAAAAAGAAACCCATAAATGATCTACACAATCTATTTAGATAGATATAGACACAGCGGTCTATAACATCATTTCTGAGCTCTATAACAGAGAATAGACTCGGCGGTCTAGTTGACAACAACACAAAGCTCATTAAAATAGGCAGGTGGTCAAGAATACCACAACTCTGATAAATAAATTATTTAAGAAGGTTACACTGACTCACCAATGGTAGTTGACTCTTCCATAAAACTTTGTACATGCTTAGTCCTCTTTTAAAGTTTAGCGCTCATTTCTTTCATGGCCGCAAATTTGCCGAGTCGGCAAATTGGCAAAACTGTTTAAGGCTGATTTATGGTTCCGCGTTACACAACGCGGCACCTACGGCGTAGGGTACGCGGCGATGCGCACGTACGGTGCGCGTCGCCGCGTACCCTACGCCGTAGGCTTCGCCGTACCCTACGGCGGAGGCCCTGCGTCGATTTAACGGCTCACAGCCCTGATGTGTTCAGGACAGTTGTAAAGTAAGAATTAGCCTACACTGACCGCACAATGCACATTTTATCGTAATTATAGCCTACAATTTACGATTATATATGAACGTATCACACAAAACGGGGCCCTATGAGCTTGTAAATTTATTTTAATTTAGGCTACACATAAAAAAAAAAAATGTTTGAAAGCCGAGGGCCCCCATTGGCTCCAGGGCCCTGGGCACATGCCCACTTTGCCCATGCGGTAATCCGTCTATGAGTGTTTTACCAGAAAGAACACTACGTTTCCCATGAGCACCAGCGCGTACTGCCGGAAAACTCCTGTCCCGTCGCGTGCATTTGTTTTGATGAGAGAAGACGGGACGCTTTTCTGTTTCACCAAGTGAACAGACGGAACGCAAAAAAAAAGATGTTAAACTGCTGGAAAGAAACTGGAATTTACCGGGATACCTTAAACAAGGAAGCCAGGGAGCGGTATATGGAGAAAATAATGATTATTAACGTTTTGGATCCATATGAAATCCCTACTAAAGAATGAAGCTCCTGGTCGGAGCGCCACTCTTTATAAGGGATTACTGCCGCAGTTCTGCAGAACCACCGTCTCCGGCTACCTTGTTTAGGAGTGTTTGGCAGCTGCTTTGGTAAATGTTTGACTCGCCATGTGTTTCAATAAATTTGTATAATAGTACAACATACAGTACATGTTTTGTATCCCTCTTACTTTTCTTTTCTTTTTTTTGACTGCTATATTATGGTGAAGAGGCTCCGAGGCGTGAGCAATATTTTTGTTTTCCTCGTGAGATTATTTTTTTGCTCTGCAGCTACAAATAAGAGTTAATATTTTTTCCTCAACAAACTAGTTTTATCTGAAGATTGGGGTTAATTGCACCGCAGAAAGCTGGCCAGCAACTGCGTTTAGCTGGCGAAGTGGGGAATAAAACCTGTGTTTTTATCCGACGCCCATCTGTGTGAGTGTTTGTGGTTTAAGGCTGATTTATGGTTCTGCGTTAAATCGACACAGAGCCTACGGCGTGGGGTACGCGGCGACACGCACCGTACGTTGCGCGTCGCCACGTACCCTACGCCGTAGGTCTGCGTCGATTTAACGCAGAACCATAATTCAGGCTTTACTGTGTGGAAGGTGTTTGGTCGTTACAGCCGCGATCCAAGCGAGCGGACGACTTTTTCACTCTTTTACTTTGTCATATCAGATACTTGGCCTGCGTGGTTCTGCCTCCGAGCAGGAAACCGTTGAAAAGTTAAACCATTAGCGATCTTTTCCCCACGTCTGTTGTGTGGAGCTCCTGCATCCACAACGCAGCAACGGGTTACCAGCTTCTGCGGAGCCCTGCGCTCCAAGCCCCGCCCATTTTTGTTTCAACTGCGAATCGGGAAGGAGGGGGAAGTGACATATGCCGTAAAGCAGTCAAAGTCGTAAAGATTTGTAGTTTTTTAGTGTGGAAGGGTTCCTACCATGCTCCTCAAAGTTACATAGTGCCAGTGAAGGCGATACAGACCCCCTCAGACCATGAAAGATGTGTCATTAAACCTGTTGGAAGTTGATGTACCATCACAATGACTCTGGAAATATGATATTAAGGTGGAAAAGTTACGTAGTGTTTCTTTAATCGTCATTTGCTTTAATGAAGGTTGAGAGTTTTTTTTTAAGGCACAACAAGATGGTTTCTTGTGTTATACATGTCATTCTTGTGTCAGTCATATGTCCCGTTGTACATGATATAAAAATCTTTTTTTTTTTTTCTTTTTTTTCTTTTTTTTTTTTTTATTTATTTATTTTTTTTTTACCTTGTCTGCACACATATTATTGATTGATACCATGACGGTAGAAACCAAAAGTGTATATATGTGCATTATTACTATATGTAATATATACATATATATACGCACACATATGCGTACACATACATAAATATACACATACAAACCCAGTGTTTTTTGTTTTTTTTTTTTTGGGGGGGGGGGGGGGTGATGGGGGGGGGTGACGACATCCACTGCCAATCCAGGAAGCAGGAACACACGGAGACACACGTCAAGCACTGGAAATCTGCAACAAAAAAACCACAAACAAAGCACGAAACCGGCACGGAGCCATCCAAAACACGAACAGCAATCGACCTAAATCTTGAGATCTGATCGCTACCTAAACCCAAAAACTAGAGAGCCAGCATGCAGGTGAACAAGCCAGTGTGTATGTCTATGTGTGTGTGTGTGTATGTATATGATCATGCATGTGTGTGTGTGTGTGTGTGTGTGTGTGTGTGTGTGTGTGTGTGTGTGTGTGTGTGTATGCATGTGACTATATGAGTGTGTGTGTGTGTGTGTGTGTGTGTGTGTGTGTGTGTGTGTGTGTGTGTGTGTGTGTGTGTGTGTGTGTGATAAACCAAACAAAGCTCCACCTGAAGTGTATCTATAGTGGGGGAGGGGGGGGAGCAACCCCGCCACCCGCGAGACCAGAGGCCGACAAGGAAGAGCCCGGAACCCAGGCCACCGGCAACCCCACAGAGGGGAGAAGTAGGAGGGAGGCAACCCACCGCCTGCGAGGCCCCCCCCCCACCCGGCGGCGGCCGAGGGGGCCCGCGGGCGGGGCCCCCACGGCGCGGAAAGAAGCAGCCAGGGATCCCGCGGCGGCGGACCGCGACCCAGGCAATCCCCGGCCACCCCGTCCGGGCCGGTCACGCGGCCAGGAGGCCCTCATGATATAAAAATCTTAATCTACGCTCAGCACCCACTTAGTTAAGTACACTTGCTGTACCTAATACAGCAGAGAGTGTGTTCCTACTCTACCTTTTAGTTTTTAGCTCTGCAGGTTTATTGTAGATTAACATGCCATCATACATGCCACATTCCTCTATAGTTCCTACGCTATAAAGTCCATGTTTTAACCACTTACATTCCCTTTTTTTCTTTTTGTACAAGCTCCAGGTGCTGCAGGTGCCTTAAAGGATTTCAGGAATTAAACTGTGTTTAATATGTTCTTTGCTATTGTTGAGATCAGCCTAGCTGCTTCTCACCGATTTTTTGATCACATAGAGCCAGGACAAGATATAAGTTTTAGTAGTTTTATTTAGGCAAAATCGGTGTTATACAGAATGCATTCAAGCCTGAAGCACTCTGTCTGCCTCCGAAGTGATCTGATCTGTGTGGGGGCCGCAGACTGTATTTAAACCATGATTTAAACCTGCACCTTAACAGTTCAGACCCAGGCTGTTCCTTCTCCAAGGCCATCTTGTAGCCTGGCATTATTGCATAGTTTTTATAAGACAGGAGAGTTTAATAAGTCATATGAGGACACGTGATGATATATGAAATAGACATCCAACACTATCTACGAGATCATTTGAGCAAGGTTTGACAAACGTATTAATGGAGTTTTTGATCAGACCTGATTCTAACCAGTTTCAAAAAACGTGTCAAAAAAAACAGGGGAATTACCCTATTTTGCATTTTCACAAATGTCATGAAGGTCTTACGAATCACAAACTGTGTTTTATATTTAGTTCACTTTGTAAGGCTTAACTCAGCCCAGGTTTGGGCGGTTAAAGTATTTTGGTTTGGTTTCTGAATTGGATCTGGTTGGAGTCAGTCTCGTTGCCGTAACCTGCAGTGGAATGAAGGTCTCTGCTGCCACCTCGTGGTGTCATGTTGCCATTACAGCACACACGGAAACCCACATTTACTCATCATTGCACTGACTGAGCTTGTCTGACTTCTATTCAGCGACCAGAGCGGTTCTTCTTTATGTCAGGGTATTTATACCTTGATTTAAAAAACAAAAACAAATCTGTAGATAAAATGACTTGATTTTTTTTGTTAGTCTCAGCAGTGGTGGCAAATGCTGTCCTGTTATCTGCTGCAGCTACAGTTTCTCCTGCTTAACTTTACTCTTTACTTTGTGGGTAACGCTTACTTTACTTGCTGCTAATACATTTTGAAGTAATTTTTAGAAAACAGACAGAAGAAGAAAAAAAAGAAAACAGACAGACTCCTGAAGTTTGCGAACAAAAAAAGTATTGATTAGTTTACCACCAGACGGAAGCATTTGTAATGGGCCAGCGCTATAACCTTGTGACGTGGTGTGACAATCGCACGAAGTTAATGATAACAAAAACAGACATTGTCATTGACCTTCAAAATTAAACCTCCCATTAAGCCGCTCGAATCATATTAAGTGTCCACTGCATGAGACTGAAGACCGTTATTAGTAGCCTACCTGGGACCAGTTGTGGGCAAAAATCTAAACTACAACCTGGACACAAGTGTGATCTGCTTTTCTTCTGCAGTCTTACACGCTTCTCTGCTGCTTCTCGAGGACTACTGCCTGCCAATAAAAAAATATAGACCTACGATGTTTAAGCTCCAGGTCTCTATCAGTAAACGATCTAAATACCGAGACCAGGAGTGATATTTTCTGTTTAACAGAAACCTGGCTACAGGAGGAAGAGTAGCCTATGTTAGTTGGAATGAATCGACGCCGCCCGGTTACTTAAATCATCATCATCCCCGAAGCACGGGCCAAGGTGGAAGATTAGCAGCGATCTATAATTCCAGTCTTCAAATAAAATCTAAACCTAAATGTGATTATATTACGTTCAAAAGCCTCACGCTTAGTCTAAACTCCCGAGCTGGAAATCAGAGAAGCCAGTTGTGTTAGTGGTAGTGTACCGGCCCCCTGCTGGTGCTTATCTAGAGTTTCTGTCTGAATTTTCAGATGAACAAACCGATGCCCTGTTTTAATCATACTTCGATCTTCTCCTCGCCTACAGTGTCGAACCCGATAATCTGTTGATGTGGCCTGTAAACTCCCTCTTATCCGACCACTGTTTAATAACGTTTGAATTTAATATTGTCGATGTTGAAGCGCAAAACAGGCAGTATTCTTTAGCAGGTGTTTGTCCGATTAAGCTATTGTCAAATTTAGGGAGGCCATTGCTCATCTTACGATAGTGGAAAATAGTGAAGCAGTAGAGGCCAGTGACCTGGGTTCTACCTCTGCAGATGTTGATTTCCTTGCTAGTAACACTGCTGATTTGTTGCATTCAGCTTTAGATGCAGTTGCTCCTCTGAGAAGAAGGGTTTTCCAACCATATGAGCTTAACTCCCTTGTATAATTCAGATATCCACATGTTGAAACAAAACGTGCGTAAAATGGAAAGGAAGTGGTACTCTTGTAAGTCTGTAGACTCCTATCGTGAATGGAAAGATATTCTAATAGTATATTAAAAAGCCATTCGCAAAGCCAGAACAGCTTATTATTCAACGTTGATAGAGGATAACAAAGGAACCCACGTTTTCTGTTCAGCACTGTAGCCAGGCTGACAAAGAGTCACAACTCTGTTGAGCCGTGCATTCCTGCAGCTCTCAGTAGTGAAGACTTTATGAGCTTCTTTAACAGTAAAATCATCAGAATTTGAGAAGAAATCAACCAGGACCCCCCGGTGGCGGCTGTGGGCATTTCTACAGTCTTAGGCTCTGACTTGACTCTAGACTGCTTTGTTCCTGTAGACCTCCCTGAGTTGAACTCAGTCATCAATAGAGATATATCTACGTTTTTGTTGGACCCCTTCCCGACTCGGCTTTTCAAAAATGTTCTTTCTTTTATTGGCACGACAATACTGGACCAGATCAACTTATCCCTAAACTTAGGATACGTACCACAGGGTTCTAAAGTTGCAGTAATTAAACCTTTACTTAAAAAACATTATCTTGACCCAGACATTCTTATAATTAATTAGCTAATTATAGACCAATTTCGAACCATTTCTATCTAATTGAGCATGCTTGTAGTGATTGTATTCACTACAAGCCGAAGAGAGGTTTGTGTTATTAGGTGACATTATGGAAAATAAAATTTAAAACACAGTAGGCCACCTGAAGCAAATAAAAAAAGCATTCAATCTCTTTAATAAGGTGAAATATTTGTATATTCTTACACTATTCTTACAATAAAAGTGTATAAAAGATTATGGTGCAATTTTGGTTGTAATCAAAGTAGTCACAGAAATATTTAAAATATTTGAAAAAATACACATCTTCATTACTTCAAAATCAGTACCTCATGTCTTTTTCTTTAAAACATTTTTTTTGTCTTTTTATTTTGACTTGAAATATTATTTTGAAAACCGGAAGTTGTATTTGAGGCGGATTCATTTGTTCTTAGTAAAGACTGGAATACGAACGCACACCAAATGTCGGAGCGGCTGGTGTACACGAAAGTATGAATGACGGCTTGCTTGAGCGCAGTCATCTAACCCTGTCCTCTGCATCCTCTTCTCTCAACTCATTTCATGTACTCTCTCTCTTCTGGGGGTCTTTACATTTTCTAGATATAAGATTCCTAACAGTCTAGTTATGATTGACATGATTGAAATTGACCTAAACATAGACCATTATTGTAATTAGTTTATTGCTCTTAAACATTTATATTACTGTTATATATATGTATGTTATATATGTAATAAATTATTAAAGAACAGGTTAAATGAAATGAAATAAATGAGATCCTTACATGCATTTTTTGGTCGAGTATAAAAGACACAAATCCTAACATTTAGGACAGTTGTCGGCATCACCCTCCCTGCCTGGTGAACGGTTGCTCAGATCCTGTTGACATCCAGTCATCATCTGGGGATGCTGGGAAACCGGTGTGATCACCAGCACAATTATGCTTGCGATTTTAAAGAACAAGTGTTTCCCACCAGTCTTTACCTCTCACCCTCTATGCGGCTCGATTTATGTCAAAAATACATACAAGCGTCCATTTACGTCCATGTTAAGACCTTTTCCTGTGTTGTACTGGAGGGGCCCTGGCTGGTCTTAACACTGCTAAGAATCAGAAGTTCACACAACTACAAAATACGGGTGAGCTGGAACTATTTTCCACAGAAGCATAGTATCAGACTACATTTGTTCTTGTTCTTTCAGCCGTCGCCACAGCGAGCCACCCGCCCCAATCTGACCCCATCCTCTACTCTCTCACAACTACATTGAACACATCCGCAAACTATCATTTAGCTTAAGACATTTTAAACCAAATAAACTATGAACTTCTGATTGTGCTCATATCCATGGAAATGTTATCAGCTTTGTTTGATTTCTACAAGCTTTCATTTCAAACTGCATTTCTCTTGTAAAAAAAACTGAATGTTACACAATTGACACAACTGCCCAAATACACTCAAGACATTTTGCCAGGTAAACTGAATAAGCTTTGATTTTATCTAGTGTTAGCGAAGATCCGTGAGAGCCACTTCTCTGGAGCGGTTTGTGGGATCATTTCTGCCCGTCTTCCCACCATCCTGCAGTTCTGACACTTCTGAAGCTTGAAAAACAAGATTTCTCCCCTCAAATAGTTCAAGAGTGACTGTCAGCAGAGACAAGGCAAAATCCTTTGGATACAAAATATTTATTTTTGAAAATGTTTAAGAAAAAAAAAAAAAGAAACCCATACAAATTGTTTGGTTACTAGCATACCACACTAGTGCTAGGAACTAACAATGGAGAAGTGTTCGCTGAGGAAAGCTCAGATGTTCAGGAGCAACAGACATCTCCACCTTGCTCTACCCTGTAGTTTCATGCTGCACTCGCACACGGAGGCAAGCTGAAGTGTCGGAAAAGTGGCACTATCGGTGAAACGGCATCCTGTCTGGTCTGTGAACGCACAAGAGCAGGACGGGCGGACATGTGGCAACATCTGACCCTCCTTTTCTTCCTTTCTTTCATTTTAACAAAAACACTAAAACCAGAAACAAATAAGTGTTTATTACATATCTGAAATACAGTGGGGACTTAACTGTTGGCATTGACATGGTGAAGGGAAAGAAAATTAGAGCTAGAGGGAGCTCTTGGACAAAAATAATTAAAAAAAAAAAAATAAAAATCAGTATTCCTAGAGTATCCCAAACCTTCAAAAACTGAACTGTGCTTTTGCGAGATATGGACAAGAAGAATGCCTCAGTTCTGCAAACGCAGCAGGTAGCAGAGTCTGAAGCCACAGAGGTCGATGTTGCACCTTTGAGGTTGCAGTGGAGTCAGCTTAAGGCTCGGTGGGCCCAACCTTACAGCAGATATAAACATATATGTATTCTTAAACCTTTTATTATTTTTTTCTTTTTAAATTGTGGTTTTACAATATTCCCTGATGGCCTGTTGTGGCCGCTGAGTGTTATACAGAATCCTGAAGAGATATCAAAATCAAAGAGGAGAAGAAACAAACAAGAAGTTATGAAACTGTCCATTAAGTGGGGAGGAGGATGAGAGATCCTGTTGCAGTTGGTGGGACGTGTTGTTCTCCCTTGTCCCTGTCTTTAAAAACAATACACACGCTGGTCAAAACACACACATTTCCTCCATTTCACTGTCACAGCAATCAGCTCTGTGGACGAGGAAGACAAAAAAAACATTTACAGACGCAAAGAAAGCGTGAGCATGAATGTAAGCCTGGCCTGGCCCGGAAATGCGCTCACCTATGTTAGCTTCTTGGCTTTGTTGTAAAGCGAGTCCACAACTTTGCTCATGTTCTGAATGGTTTCCAAGGCTGCTTCGTATGTTTTGTCCACGGGAGGCTCTTCGAATATGATCAGGACACCTTCACCCTGGTCGAGGATTCCTTCAGAGGAGTCACACAACCACATCAGCACACAGGCCTGCAGCAACAGCACGGAAACGGGAGAGCTCCAACTTTCATTTTAATAGAAACGGACGGTTACACGTACCATGAAACTTTTTGTCCAGAATCATCTGTGATAATTTCCTCTCAACATCACCCTTTGAACACAAACACAAGCAATTCATGAAGACAGGGGAAAAACACAGCATTTTAAAAGACAAATGACAGACTTGCACTCTGAGGACATGGGCAATTGTTTCTGTTTAAACTTACCTTTGATAGTTTGATAAGACCCGATATGTGTTCTATCTGAAATCACAAGGAACAGTTCTGTAAAGATCGACTCAGAACAGACAGATAAAAAGCTGCTTCACAAAGACACGTGGGAAATAACCTGGGCAATAAATATGTCATGTGCATCAATGGATTAATTTTATAAATGTTATTGAGTACATGCTCTGAGCGACACGTGTGTAGTTAGTTCCTACCTGTACTCTGGAAAACGGTTCGATGACTCGGATCAGGTTTTGTTCCAGCAGGCTGTCGTACAGCTTGGCCAGGTGAGTGTTAATAATCGGATCGTCCCTCAACTCTGCTTTGTACTCTGTGAGGGCCTGCAAGAAGAAGAAAAAAGCCCCGACTTAAAGAGCTCCGTCATGAAAAACCCATTGAATGTCAGCTGAAACCAGCAGCTACAAAGATCTTTTGTGCCGCATGTTTCATGGTGAAAGAGGAAGCACTGCTGAAGAAAAATCAAACAGGCTTCACCACAAACATCGGACTGTAATTGCTGAAGCTTTGTGTTCACACAACCCAAATACAGACGTGTCCCTGCTCAAATATAGCAAGGCCATCAGAACCAAAGGAGAAGACTTTGTTCCACTTTCAAGTCTGACAAACCACTGTGAGGCATAAGAAGGGCGACACAGTCCTGCTTTCAAAGGGACTACAAGTAATAAAGTCAGTTAATTGTGGATGCTGTCGACTCTTACCTTCTCAAAGTCTGCTAATGATCTGTTCTTGCTGGCCTGGGCAACACATTTCAGTGCATCCGTCTAAACACAGAAGACAAGTTATTCATGCAATTCTTTAACAGCTGAGAGATGCTCCCAGCTGCAAACTGTGTGTTACATTTCACAGTCCTAACAAAACCAGACATTTAATATATTAATGCTAATAATAAACAAAAATGATAGTGTACCAGCTTCACAGCAGATGTGCATCTAATCAGGACCTTCAATTTATCTAAAATTGTCTTTTATGGGGCCATTTAACCACCTTCAACCTGGAACTTTTCTAGAACTGAGAGCAGGATTATTTGTTTTAATGTTCAGATAAACTGTTCTCTCTCAATACTTCAGTATGTGGTTCTGAGTCGGGCATAAATGTAACGCGTGATCATACAACCCATCAGAATTCATGTTGGTTTTAGCGTGTACACGTGCACTGGTGTTATACTCAGTTCTGCGAGTTCGCTGAGAATCACGCCTGCACCCCCACAAACACATCTACAGCTGAACCGGGCGACTTTCCTTCATGCGTTTGCTGCAGGTGATAACAGGTCAACAAATAATGATGAATAGTGAAACTAAGCTAACTAGACAGATGTATTTTTGCATCCTAAAACATCTGACAGCTGGATAAATGGCACACATGCACAACTCGGCAGCAAAAAAGGACTCTCATCCTCTTGAGCTCATTGGCCACGGTTACGTGATGTTTTTTAAATCGGAATTAATTATTCCAAATTAAATAATTCAGAATTAAACCATTTTCCTTTGAGTTTACATGGAAATAGTAATTCCGAATTTAGGTTTACATGGAAGACACGTTTGATCGGCTTTATCCAATTCTTAAGGTATGGGGGTTGGAAAGGTTCTGATTGGACAGGGGGGTGGATCGGAAGTTACGTCTACCGGAAGAAAAACAAACTTACAACCGCTACAACTTTGAAAAGCTCACAATTTTTATGTTTTTTGCCATCTGTTCTTTTAATTATTTCCAGGTCCTCCAAGCTATTTATTAAATAAATCGTCTCTGCTCTTGACCAGCGTTTACTGCATGCTGCCATCTTGAAAGTTTGTTTTGAAAACAATCCCAGCGTGAAGTGTCATGGTGACAGACGAGCAAGGGAACGAGCAGCGCAGAAAGACTGGAATTAATTTAAAGCGGAATGAGTGTATACATGATCGCTGAATTATTATATTCGGATTTAAATATCAGAATAAACCAGCCACTTCGGAATTAAGTTTAATTCGGAAGGGCCATTTTCATTCGGAATTAGGTGTTTACATGGTAATTTTTACTCATTTTAGATCAGATTTCATTTTAATTCTGAATTAAAGAGGAATTAAACTTCCCATGTAAACGCACTCAATGTAACCAATAACAGCAGCGACTGCTTCTCTTTAAACTTTGTGCATCTTGCCTCAATCAACCCATCTGCTTCAACATGGGCTCACAAATTATATTTCTGTTGCAGCTCTTGATACTAATGACCTCTGTTTGGCTTTGAGGTTTTTCTCCCATGCGGGGAGTCTTTACTTGCCTTTATTTATTTAATAATTGCTCAGGAGTCATGCTCTAGGTCTCTGGAAAATGCCAAAAGAGGTTTTGTATTGTAATAGATGCTATATGATTAAAATTGAATTGAATTTCCCCCCCAAGGTATCGTCAGGCAGCCGCTGCCATTCTAGTAAATGAGAGTTGTCCCGCTCCAGTCCACCAGAGACATGCGTCAGCGTACGCACAGCAAAACGAGCCAACAGGAGGTCAGACAAGGGCAGGATATATGCATTTCAAATTATAACACCATCAGCAGGCTGTGACTCGCAAAATGGCTGCAAAGCTGGACTGCAATGCTTCTGCTCCAGGTGGGACCAGAAGGCTGTCAGGTCATTTGAAAGTGGGAGACATTTCTAGGTATGTGTGAATATGAACCGTCAAATCAGACTTGTGCTGGAGTTCAAACAATGTGTGGTATCTGCAGTGTGGACATGGTGTAGGTGACAGAGCAGGACATTTATACAAGCAGGAGTGAATCAGAGTAGAAACCGCTTGAAATAAAAAGAAGATACTTTGCACCAGAGTTTGAAGGCAAAGCTTTGAGGGAGAACAGTGCAACATCTGAGGCTTAAAACAAAGAAGCTTCCTCTGAAATGAAAAGATGGACTCCTGATTAAAGATATGGAAACTTGTTTTTCCTTTGCTGAGTAAAATACTGTGCAGACAGCACCTGCGAGCTGTGCAGCTACAAAGCAGTAATTCATGAAAGCAAAATGCAACGCAGATGTCACACAGCTGGTGTGACGCTGGTCCTGGAACACATCAACTCAGAAATGTTGTGATTCCTGCACCTAAACTTTATTCTTGCACCCAATTTAGATTGCATAGTTTGTAAAATCATAATACCTGAGTCTAACGCAAGAAATATTACATCACAGATTGTTTGGGTTTTTTTTTTCTCAATGCTTTGCTCCTTCTGCTGCAGGTACAAGTGTGGTACTCGCCTGTCGGCCGGCATATCGCAGTGCCAACTTCCCGCTGATCAGGGCTTGGACTTCCTCTGGTCTGAAAGCAACAACAGAAAAACAAAGTTGATCATTTAAAAGGTGCATGTCAGGTCATGTCACATTACATGGATGATGGAGAAGTTCCCACAAGAAAATGCAGCATCACTCACAAGTTGAGCACGATTTTGCACAGAAGCATGTATTTCAGCGCTGTAATGGCTTTGGGACTGTCGATGGAGTCGTAACCCTCGAAGGCCTCAAAGAAGTAGGAATAAGCCGTCTTCCAGTCTTTCTCCTCTGCTGCATGGATGATTCCTGCAGCAGAGACAACACAGCACGATAGTTTACAACCAAACCACATAAGACAGCATGAAATGTGAAGGATCAACAAAAGCTTGACGGGGTGAAGACGATGAATAAGATTAAATACAGTAAGGCCGTGGCTCAAAGCTTTTCTCCTCAAAGTGAGTATAGATACTGAGATAAGAATAATCAGCATTAAATTAAATGAGTCCCAAGAAAAGACGTCAAGGTTACAGTTTTCTATCAACTGATGAAATGGTTACTTCATAGATCATTTTGATCAATTATTTATGGACATTTAAAAATTTCTGATGTTGCAACACATTTTAATCCTTTAAATTATCATGAGATTAGTCTGTTGTCAGATCAGATTAATGAGTAAATCACTTTGCAAAGCAATATTGACAGGTTTGTATTAGGGCTGGGAGATATATCGAGATTTTAATATATATCGATATATTTTCAAACGCGATATGGTACGAGACAATATCGTTTATATCGATTAAAAAAAAAAGATAATGATTTTGATATAGCTTATTTTGTGACAAATTGACTTGAATGTTTTATTTGAGATTTGCACAAATGTTTTGTTATTTGCACAACTGTCAACCTCAGTGGAAAAGTCTGCCTGTTACTGTCTACATTGTATTAATTGCACAGTGTATTTTAATTTAATTGTTATGCAGGAAAGGGATATTTGTTTTGTTATTTTATTCAAGAAGCATTTTATTCTATATATGCAGGCAGTTTATTTTTATTTCATTTGTTTTATACATTTTGATATTGTGCAGACCTCTGTTAATAAAGGAACCTGTGTGACATTTGGCACGAGGCATTGTATTAAAACTGACTGTTTTTTTAAGGGTTTGCCTCAGAAAAAATGAAGCTAACAGAGATGCTATGCTATAATGCTTTGGGGGAAACCCCAATTATGGCACAGAAAAAATATCGAGATATATATCGAGTATCGCCATTCAGCGAGAAAATATCGAGATATGACTTTTGGTCCATATCGCCCAGCCCTAGTTTGTATAAATATAGGATTAAAAAGAGCAACTTAAAAAACACTGTTTTACTGGATGAGGCCATCAAATTACAAAATGTTCAGCATAAAATCAAAGTGTCTCTGGTAGCAAGGACATCAAACATATCCAACCTGACTGCATGTCCAGGGCAGCTTGAAGCTTTGGAGGACAGTAAATGGCGTTGGCGGTTGTTCTGGCCGAGGTGAGGGCGGCACGGGCCTTGGGCAGGTTACTGAGAGCATGGTACGTCTTACTTTCAAGCAGCTGAACCTCCACCAAAAGAGCTTTGTCATCCATCTTTTTCAGCTCCTGGAGCAGCTGTGTGCCTGAGGAGAGGAGGATGAAATCAGCTGACATCATTCACTGTTAAATGCAGCAACTTTGACAGTACAGCCGCAGAGCTTGGGTGTAAATGCACAATTACAGGCCTGGTATGTGCCGTCATTTTTTCTCTTGTCCATTCTTTTTTCTTAATTCAGAGAAAATTCTACGTTGAGAAAATACTGTGTCTAAAAATTATTTTAATCTTTATAATTTCAAATGGAAAAAGACTTGTTTGTGTGTGTTAGAAAACACATTAAGACCGTAGCAAGAAAAATGTGCATTTCCATCCACCTGAAGAAGTAAACGTGCTGTATCTAAGCACTCACCAAGAGCCAAGGCCTCCTGGTATCGTTTGGTATCAAAATAGAGTGAGATCAGTCGAGCCTGAAAGCAAGAAGAGTGCTGTTAGATAAACAGAGAGCAGCTGTACCACACCACTACGCTACAGAAGACATGTGTGTAACATAACTGCCGGACAGCTGCCTTACATTATGTGATCAAGCTCCTGATGTTGGACAGATGTGCTTGTTTTTTGTTTTGTCTTTGTTTTCAGGACAAAGTAAAGAAGAATTTCTCTCTGACTCAGAGTAAATGTTTCCTGGCACGAGTTTTTCCCCCTTCTATCCCAGCACAGCTTGTATCAACAGCATCCCTCTTCTCATCTTTCAGTCAAACATCATGAGGCAGCTTCCGGGTGTGGTTTCTCTCCACGCCACTTACAACAGGACTAATACAATATCTCAAAGGATCAAATATACATTTTGTGATCCAGCCAAGAGTTCCAGATATTCCTGGCAGCAAGCGTGAAATAGCGACGACTGGCAATGTTCAGGCAGGATTTGCTGATTTGTTATATGCTGTAATACATGTTTCTGTTTTCACATCAGAGGTGTCATATGTTTGAAAACTAAAAACTCCAGCATTTTGGGTGTGAAATCACAGCCTCTGCATTGAATCACATCGAAAGCTGTAAATTTATGTTTGGGGATATCATTTTTGTTTTCATTGTCATTAATCATAAGCTGCGTTAAAAGTCAGCACAAGGCAGGACTGGGTGACAGGAGAGCAGAGTCCCTCTTTAGTCCTTCCTGCAAGAGTATTCAGTAGGCAAGTGGTCATCAACCCTGCGCCTCAAGATCGACTGTCCTGTGTGTTTTGGACGTTTCCGTGCTTCAGCACACCATAACACAAGTACCTGTGTCACTAAGACTTGAACAGACCTTGATGCCAAGCTGCTAACGACCCTTAATTACAGTCAGGTGTGTTGATGTAGGGAAACATGTCAAACATGTAAGACGGTCGATCTTGAGGACGAGGGTTGATGACCACAGTAGTAGGCGGATGATTTCTTGCGATCCGTCTGTCACGTTGGCAAAATCTGACGTCAGACATGTCAAATTTAAACACCTGTCAAAGTACTAGGGCTGAAACGATTCCTCGAGTAATTCGATTACAAAAAATTAGAGGAATTTTTTCTGCCTCGAGGAATCGTTTAATTTTGCCAGCTCAAAGCAGGTATTTCACCCGGACTACGTTTAATGCGGCACAACGCGCTGACGCCACGCACGTAAAGGAAGAAGAAGAAAGAGGCGGCGGATATGTTTGGTTTTAACTAAAAGAAAAGGCAGAAAATGTCAAAAGGGTGGGAGCATTTCAAGCTGGACACCAAGGCGAACACTGTTGCATGTATCACTGTAAGACAGCGCTTGATACCACAACAGTACGTCCTCAATGCTGCAGCATCTCCACCCAACACCCTGTTTACTCCGAGAGCGGAGGACCGTCACCCGAGACAAGGTAACATTAAGTTAATGTAGCGCTAAATAATGAGATTAACGTTACGGTACCTTGCTAACATTTTCAATTTTAGCTCTGTAGTCATTGATGGATAAAACATCAAGTAGCGCTGGTGGCTAATGTGCTCCAATACAGCAGGTCTCAATTTTATTTTGAACACTGCCAAAACTCAAAATCTTATCAAGACTTTAACTTAAAACTTAACTAGAACTTAAAATTTGATGGACACAAATGAAGGTTCAATTGAAACATGTGTGAAAAACACCTAACCTTTTAAGTGATGTGTGTTATCAGGTGTAATGGCATTTTTAGGTTAGAAATAAGAACATTTCTTGGTAAGATCCTTAGTTTTTTTAAGTGACGGCAGTGAATTTGGTCAACTGGTGTAAGTTCAGGGTTTTTAAATGCACAGCCATGAACCTACTGTATTATATAATTTTGTCTTAGTAATGTCAATTAACATCTAACATCTTGTTTATATTTATAATTGCTCTTTAACTAAACAAAAATATGTTTTATCCGATTACTCAATGGAATTTTCAGTAGAATACTCGATTACTTAAATATTCAATAGCTGCAGCCCTACAAAGTACCCCAAACTCCCTCAACTGTAGTTGCTGTTTATGAAGGATTCTCAAGGACCAGATTTTCTATTAAAAAAAACACATAGAAAGACACCATCTATACTGATGTGGCTGGAAACAACCATTCTTAAGCCTGAATTATGGTTCTGCGTCAAGCCGTCGTGAACCCGTCGGACTTCTCCGTCACTCGATTTCGCCGCGGTGCAGTACCCCCCGCGCCTGCTGGGTCGCGATCTTTTCCTGAATGGTTTATCCGACTTTTCCGGTCACAGTGGTTTTAAAGGATGTCTGAAACACCACTTAATTTTTGTTTTGTAAATGTAACTGCTCTGGGATAAGTAATGGATGTGCTGAAAAATGTTATCGTCTTGTGTAATCTCCTTCAAATAATTGTTTGTTTTTGTTCACTTGGTTTGTTATTTAGTCGTTTGTTCATTTTTTGTTAATTTACTTACTTTACTTAATTATTAAATTGTACTCTATCGGTTTTCATATATCCAATCATTTTTCTTTTGTGTAAATTCTTTGTAATTTTCCTTTAATTTCTATCATCTATAGATTTCTAACTGCTCATTTGTATATTTTGTTTTTATAAGTTTGATATTAAATTTTATGCTAACTATTGGTGGAGGCACCTGATAAGCTCTTTGAGTTTTCGCCTCTTCCTGCACTTTAAATTTGTAAAGTTGGTACTTTTATGTGTGTAATGTTTAACTGTGCAAAATAAATAAAATCTAAAAAAAACCCAAAAAATCTAAAACAGTGAATCAAAGAGATAAGGACAACTATTGTGCAAAAAAAAAAAAAAAAAAAAAAACACACATACACGAAGAAAAGAGCGCTGAAAATTCACGACTGCTTCAAACCGGAAATGCGTTGCTACCAAGCAAACCAATCACAGCCTACTCGGTCTGCGTTTGGTCTGCGTTTGGTCTGCGTCGCCTCGACGCGTAGTTACAATTTTTGGGAGGTGCACGTCAGCAACGGCGTAGGCACGGCGTCGTTTTGACGCATAACCATAACTCAGCCTTTGAACTCCTGTTAAATCAGCATAGCAATCAAGCCATTGTATGCAACAGAAAAATAATATAAAAAAAAAAAGGCACAGTGACTGGAGTTTAAAGGGGTCCTTTATCCTTTCAGTCTTTACTATCAAACTTTTCACCACTTACCGCCGTATATTTAAGTACCATCACCTTGCACATCTAATACAATTCTTTGTTTAAAAGTGAGTATAGCCAGCAAGAAAACTGTGCTCCACTCTAGCAATGAGGCACACTGTACTGTTGTGTTTTTCAGACAAAACTTGCTACTATGATAGCACACGCTGCTTCAAGAACATCTTACTTCCAGAGCCTGTCGTAGGAACGTCCTCTTCTCTGTCTTTGCCCATTCAATGCACTCAAGACACAGCTCCACCTCCTGCCCCGTGGCCGCCTCCATGTCAAGGAAGAGGTCGAGCAGAGAGCGGACCAGCCGAGCTGCTTTGGCCTTGCTGATGGAAATCAGAAAAGGCCTCACGAATTTCAGCAGGCCTCCTAATTCTGAAGGGAGGAAAAATATCAGGACATTTAGGGAAATACAAGCTATCAATATTCTGTAAATTACAGTAAATATTTCAAATACAACACCTTGTTCAAAAAAAGTGGTTATCCTGAGTAGGTCCATATGTAAGCAAACATAGGACAACAACTCTTTGACAGGGGTCAAAGTGAAAACATTACCTGCTGCTTGGCCCGTCTTTGCCAGGAGTGTCCCCAGCTCCAGGATGCTCTGTTCTTTAACCCTGACAGCTTCCTCATCGTCCTCTTGGACATCTCGTCTCACTAATTTTAAAGAAAATGACAAAAAAGATGACAAAAACAGTCAGAACTAAAACCCAGAAATTTGCAGTCTAAATGTGTGTCCATGTCCTTGACCTTTGGTTTTTTGTGTCAACAAATCTGTTTTACAAACTGTATCTCAATGTTATTGTAATGATAATCTACATTACATCCAGACATCAGTGTCTGCCAGATTAGATGCCCATTACTTGATCTGTTTATAGAGCTATCAGGAATAAAAGGATCAAAAATCCCCATCAGATTGTCCCAAAAACCAGATTATTGTTGTGACAGCTCCGGTTCAGTCCAACAAACTCTTCAGAAACATGTTGACAGAGGTGTCAAGTAACGAAGTACAAATACTTCGTTACCTTACTTAAGTAGAAATTTTGGTTATCTATACTTCACTGGAGTAATTATTTTTCAGACGACTTTTTACTTTTACTCCTTACATTTTCACGCAATTATCTGTACTTTTTACTCCTTACATTTTAAAAACAGCCTCGTTAATCTATTTTATTTCGGCCTTTAAAAAAAAAACTATCCAGTTAAATTGCTCCATCCGGATAGAGTGAATTTGGTTGTGGTTGTGGCACCGATGTTCTTGTCCAGTTTTGTTCTTACATCCGTTGCCCTCAGATTCCTGCAACTAAACTTGGATGTACATTCCAATAAAGTTTAGGATAAATGACAACATGCCTCTGAAGTTTGACTTTTTGCACCATTACAATACTTATAGGCAACTAGTCATAGTTGCCTCCTGCTCTCTGAAACACATGTTAATGCTCAATAGTACACATATATGGTTCTTTAATATATTTGCATTATACTAATATATGAATTCATTTTCAATGGCTTTTGTCCTTCATGGCTTTTTTCCCCCTTACATTACTTTTACACTTTAAGTAGTTTTGAAACCAGTACTTTTACTTGAGTAAAAAACTTGAGTTGATACTTTAACAGGAGTATTTTTAAACTCTAGTATCTATACCTCTACCTGAGTAATGAATGTGAATACCGGTACTTTTGACACCTCTGCATGTTGACCACAACACTTTAGTAGATGCTAAAATTTCTCTACATAGAAATGACACATTTTCGTTTAATATTTAAGACAAGACAAAGGTTTTAATTGAGTAATAAATGATCTAACCAACCAACACCGTAACTACAGTATGAGAATGAAGAGGCAGGAGACTTGACAGCTAATGGACTGATGTGACCGGGCAGTTTCAGGACAAACTAGGCTCGCCACCCGTCCCTTGAAATACGGAATTGTTCCGTAATTGGGAATTAAAAGTTGCGTTCCTTATTGAACCAATACAGACACATATTATGCTCTAATTTATGTCATAATATACAGGTGAAGGTCGGAAAATTTGAATATATTGCAAAACTTCGTTCGTGTCAGTAAATTCAACTTAAGGTGAAACAAATATATTATTTCCCACTACATGCAAAGTGAGATATTTCAAGCCTTTATTTGTTATAATTTTGGTGATTATGGCTCACAGTTTATGAAATCCCCAAATAAAAAAAACTCAAAAAATTAGGATATATTATGAAATCAATAAATAATTCAATCATCAAAATTATAACAAATAAAGGATTAACATACCATGCTTTGCCTGTAATGAGACTATGTAATATACATGTATTAGTTTCACCTTTTAAGTTGAATTATTGAAATAAATTAACTTTTACACCATATTCTAGTTGAATTATTGAAATAAATTAACTTTTACACCATATTCTAGTTGAATTATTGAAATAGGTTAACTTTTACACCATATTCTAGTTGAATTATTGAAATAGGTTAACTTTTACACCATATTCTAGTTGAATTATTGAAATAGGTTAACTTTTACACCATATTCTAGTTGAATTATTGAAATAAATTAACTTTTACACCATATTCTAGTTGAATTATTGAAATAAATTAACTTTTACACCATATTCTTCACCTGTAGCTATATTCTACATCTTGGCTGATGGACATACATAGCATAGGAGGATATTCCAGTTGTTTCAGTCTGTACAGTCATGCAAGTTCAATGCTATTAAAGCACTTTAAACTTTAAATCAAAGCATTTTGTTTTTTCCAGGGTTTATACAGCAATCCTTATGTTAAATTTAATACCAATTTAATACCTTTTTCACTACCTTCAGATTTTTTTTAAAAACGGTCACAACATTAAGTGTTAATCACGGACCTTTTAACATTAATACAGATTTTGAACTATAGAACACTATACAGAACAGATTTATAGACTCATTGATGTTGACCAGATGTTTCACATTTATTTCACTCTGTGAATGACAATAAAATAGTCTGCTTAAAATGTAAAAAGGTAAAAAATAATACCAATTTAAAAAAAAATAATACCTCTGACAGTGAATTTAACACTTTTAATGGCCTTAAATTTGACAATTTTCACTTTTTAATACTTTTTAAAACCCTGCGGAAACCCTGTTTTCATATAAAATAAATACATTTCTATGCAGTTTAGAAGTTTTGGGGATGTCGCTTTTTTGGTGCCTGCATTGCTGAAATCGGGGTGTCCCTTATTTCTATTTCTGAAAGGTGGCAACCCTAGGACAAACATACATACAACGTTTACACGTTTTAAAACTCCTAAGTATGTACTTATTTATTTCCTCAACAAAACCCCAGGTCCAGTATTCCTGGTAGTCAGCAGTTGGTCTCAGTGAGCTCTTCACTGGTCGGATGACAACAGGCTAATAAGGTATTTGTGATGCTAACGTGTCAACTGGCCAGAGAGACCGTTCTGTGTTTCACATGAAGATTGTGACCCGGTGGGACAGGTGGAACAGTCCTGCCGACCACCGAGGAGAAGCGTGCCCCTCTCAGGCCTAAAGGTAGCAGGATGCTAACGAGCTGGTGCCCCCACTAGCAGCGCTCAGCAGTGAGTCAGCACCGGCTAACATGCTAACACACCCGGCGCCCCCGCAGCGCGGGACAGACCGCTCCACGACCGGGTCACCAGAACCAGGTCCGCCTCAAAGTGCCGAGGAAACACTCACCTATAGAATGAAGGATATCGATAGAGGCATTGCGATCCGTGCTGACGAGAGACTGAGCTCTCTGAAACTCGACCACTGCTGCAGCCGCCATCTTCCTTATTCAAATCCGACTTGAATGAGAGTGACGTACAGCGTGTGTGACGTCACCGCTCTACACGCACTCAGGCTGGAGGGAAATGTAGTTTTATGAAGAAAACCGTCTATGTCGGTACCAGCAATGAAATCCACACAAAACCCTTTTCTAATCCCCATCGGGCGCTTTATTTGCAACACACTCCTCATCTCTAAGTAAATACTTGGGTTAATTATAGACATATATATATAATTAATATATATATATATATATATATATATATATATATATATATATATATATATATATATATATATATATATATATATATATATATATATATATATATACATATATATATATACATATATACATACAGTACACACATATATATATATATATATACACACATATATATACATATATATGTATGTATATATATATACACACATATATATATACACATATATACTACACATATATACATATATATACACAGATATATATATTTTTCTTATATATATATATATATATATATATATATATATATATATATATATATATATATATATATATATATATATATATATACAAATTGATTTTAGCATTGCATACACGATGTTATCAATCTGATCTGCGTTATTAAAACAATGCATTTAATGTTTGTCTGTCATTATTTTAATCAAATATAGGTTGTGTGAACAAAATCATAACTCTCTAGTTATATTGAACAGTGTTTTAATTAATTTGTTTAATATCTGAGGTCTATTAATTAACCCAAGTATTTACTTAGAGATGAGGAGTGTGTTGCAAATAAAGCGCCTGATGGGGATTAGAAGAGGGTTTTGTGTGCAGTTCATTGGGCTTGAATGAGCTCCTGCTGCGCGGCTGCAGGCGGAGCTGTTTCTCAGCAGACAGGACGCAGAAACGGCGCACAGAGCGCAGCGCGGCGCCGCACCACCGCCTCTGCGTCAACCATCCTCACAGTCAACATCAGCCCTCGCAGCATCCGCATCCCACGGCCAGCGAGACCACGAGCACATCTTCATCCGAGCATCCATTCCACAACTGCTCCCCGACGCCAGGCGCGTTCATCTACCGCTTGCTGTTTTTTTCTTTTTTTATTCATTCCATTTATTTTATTTTGGGATCGGATCGGATTATTGTCCTTGTCTCATTCATATGCTTCGAGATGCTTTAGTGTTTGAATCGCACCCTGAAAGGAAATCCAAGCTCGAGAAGCAGAATATCACCTTTGCATTGTACTTATTTCTTCATTGAGCTCCAGATCTGGTGAGTTTGATCTGATTTTGGGGATGTTTGCCCTTTAGGTGCAGCTGCTTGTGATGTATGCTTTATGGGTTGTATCCAATCACCAAAACGTCATAAAATGTATATGAAACTGACATAACGTGGGAGTTTAGGGAACTGAGAGGGAAAAGAAAACATATGTTTAAATGTGAGCCACCGCCTATCACTGGCAGATATCTGGTTTCGACGCAGACGCAGGATTTCAGCACCACGGACAGCTCCCGATGTACACAACTCATCACCGCGGTGAGTGGGCTAATAAATACGATTTTAGTCCAGGTGGGACACAAAAGAACAAGGATTTTAATGCAACAACAAGGAAACAGTAATAGGACTTATAACAGTACGATGGAACGAAGGATCGAGCTTGTAATATGGTGCGCAATTGAGGAAAAAAGATCCATCGACATTGCAGCGGATGAAGAAAACGCGAGGCGCAAAAAATGTTCAGTTATGGCCTTGTATATGTAATTATAATGAAAATGTTAGTAATCTGACTTCAATATTGCTGTGTTTGAACGCGCTGCATCAAGCATAAAATGCGACTTTCACCTGTTAATGGTGTTTACGTTTCTGGCTTCCATTTTAGCAGACGGGAGGACCGTCGCCTTTAAAACCCACACTGTAAATGATGAAGGATGTTCCGTCCATTTTCAATCGCACGTGGCCTTCAAATCCTCTTTAAAACCACTCACTTATTGTTTTATGTCGCCGTGTACTCTAAGCTGTTGCAAATGAACAAAAAATATCAAATAATGTCCCTGTAAAGCGTCTATCTGTTTGTCTCTACCAGAATGAGCTATAGGCTGATGCATTCCACCACTTACTGAGTTAAATCGATACTGCTATAATACGCTTGATGTGTCAGATAAACCATGTCCAGCAGGTGTTATAAGATGTTTTTGGATTCATTGATGTGTTGAGTTTATGAATAAGGACATCACACTTATCCTCTGTTTCCTAAAGTCTTCACGTTTAACAATGCAAATGTTCACAGCAAAATAAATAAATGAAGTATTACCAGAGGGTGTACAAACTGTTTTTAATAGAATGTTAATCAAAATTTACATGTATTTCTTCTTAAATCTTCTGTACAAAAGCGAGCAGGGGAGTTAAAAGGAGACGGAAATCTTTTGTTAGGGTTATTGTGAAATTGTGAAACAACATAAATTGAATTAAGTAATTTTTTTGTGTTCAAAAGAAAGGTTTCTGAAGCCATGTTTATTGCCTGTGAATGAGCTTTTTCCTGTTCAATCACTGTTTGGATTGAATATGACAGTGTTGTATTATGTGATTGTATTATATCAATGATATCAACTGAGTTGTTTGTGATGACTGAAATTGGACTGAATAATTAGGGATCTGATATTGGACAAAATAACGATGGTAGAAATACATGGATAATTTAAATTGATCCTCAGAATTTATTTTACTGATTATTGATCTTTTCTATTTTCAGCAGTGGCCCTCCTGAGGTTGGGGCAGAGAGCTAAATAGCAGCAGTCCCAACATCTACTGAGGTGATTTTAATCCCCAGAGGGAGCTCTTCATCGGACAACCTGCTTGGTCGCTTTAGATGCCCAACGGCCTCCAAGAAGCGCTGAGGCTTTGAGACCATTTGGATCTTCTCCCCAGCAGGCACCCTTCTTACCCATTGCGGCTAAAGCTCCCCGGCAGTCGCCATGGGAACCGTGCTGTCACTGTCACCCAGTTACCGAAAGGCAGCTCTCTTTGAGGATGGACCTGCCACTGTGGGCCACTACACGGCCGTGCAGAATAGCAAGAATGCCAAAGACAAGAACTTGAAGCGGCACTCGCTCATCAACGTGCTTCCATGGAAGCGGATTGTAGCTGTGTCGGCCAAGAAAAAAAGCTCCAAGAAGGTGCAGCCCAATGGCACCTACCAGAACAATGTAACTCAGCTGAACAATGAGAACCTGAAGAAGTCGCAGTCCTGCGCCAACCTGTCCACCTTCACCCAGGATCAGAGCACCCCTGCTCAAAACAAGAGCTCCAACAATACCACTTCCTCGGTCAAGAAGGCCCCTCTGGCCAACTCTAATGCAGCCTCTGGAACACCTAAGAGAGTGATTGTCCAGGCCTCCACCAGTGAGCTTCTGCGCTGTCTGGGAGAGTTTCTGTGCCGGCGTTGCTACCGCCTGAAGCACCTTTCACCCACTGACCCAGTGCTGTGGTTGCGCAGTGTGGACCGTTCCCTGCTTCTGCAAGGCTGGCAGGACCAGGGTTTTATCACTCCGGCCAACGTGGTCTTTGTCTACATGCTGTGCCGTGACGTGGTCTCCTCTGAAGTCGCCACGGAGCACGAGCTGCAGGCCGTGCTGCTCACCTGCCTCTACCTGTCTTACTCCTACATGGGCAATGAGATCTCCTACCCACTCAAGCCCTTCCTGGTGGAGAGCTCCAAGGAGGCATTTTGGGACCGCTGCCTCTCCATCATCAACCTGATGAGCGCCAAAATGCTCCAGATCAACTCAGACCCCCACTATTTCACTCAGGTGTTTGCTGACCTGAAGAACGAGAGCCAGAAGGAGGAGGAGAGGAGCCGCCTGCTCATTGGCCTGGACCGGTGAGGGGATGCTGGGGGGGAGAATGAGGGTGAGGGGGGTTGGGGTGTAATCCAGTCTGGCATTTTCATAACTTTTAAACAGTACTTGTAACATTATTTACTTATTATTGTATAAACTTAGTAAAGGTTACAGATGTAGCTACCGTGCATCAAGTAGGAACAGAAAAACTCTGCACCTTTGGTGTGGTGAACCGTATGGGGTGAGGGCGGTATCACGTTGGTTTATTTTTATTTTGATGGACAAATGATATTTTAAAACTTGCATACCCAAAAATGAAAGCTTTTTTTTTTTTTTTCTTTTTGACAAGGATGAACAAAAAATTTCCAGACTTGGGTAAATCCTTTTCCAACACTCAAAACATTCTATATCTCTATGAAATAGGAAAAAATGAAAAAAATGAAATAAAAAATAGAAAAAGATGCTACAGCAATGAATGTGGACAGGCCTGAGGCTGCAGCAGCCCACCAGTGACCTTGTGACTGTTTGACGATGTGATGTGCACTGCCCACTGCCCACTGCAGGAGGGGGAGGGCCATCGCCTGACTGGCTTTCTTCACGGGCGTCCCCCTGGCCGGCTCACTGGAATACCCATGCCCCCTTCACTAACACGGATATGACCGGACTTCTTGTTGATGCGTTGTATTTCGGACCAGGGAGCCTGTGAGGCGTCAGTACTGGATCCATGTTTTTGTGGGTTCACGTTCTTGGATCTATAGCAGGACTTACACACCGACCAGATGCACAGCAAGCTCTGATTTGTGGGACTTTTGATAAGAAAGACAATAGCCAGTGGACATATGTGTGTGTTCTGAAAGAACAGCTTTATTTTCATCTAGAGAGAAAAAAAAAACAAGTTAATGGATGTTTTGCTCCACAAAGGCTTACACCTATTGAAACTTATTTATTGCTTTTCTGGAACAAGTTTTCTTTCATTTTCTTTTTTTACTTAGAATTGTAATGTTTTGCACGTGTGCCATGCAATTTTACAGAGTCTTGGGGAGGGAAGGAGTTCTCTTTATACTTGATTCGTAAACCAACTGCATTTGCATTAGAGAATGCTGTGAACAAAGTGACACTAGTTTATTTAGCTCTGCTTGCTAAAATAGGCTATTTGTTTACCAGGGATTTTTTCTTTTCTTTTTGTTGAATACTTTGGAATGATGTTGGTTTTTGTGCTCACGACTCAGCATAAAAAAATGTTCTATCAGTGCCATATCTTTGATGAAAGTCCAACAAGTCTGAGATAACTCTTAGATACTGTACTGTTTGTTCAGCTGCTGATTGATTCAATGGATTTTCCTCTAGCTGATTTCTCACAACTAATTTATAGCCATGTATGTATTTATGATTTAGGCACATGTGGTGTAACTGAAAGATCCTGATGAGAGACTTGTGGAAGGGAAAGAAATGGAGGAGAGGGTTAGCTGGTATCACAGGTGTGCTCACCTTTGGTGGGAATGAAGATTGATGTGGTTGATGCAAATGAATGTTGCAGGGTCTTTAGCAATGAATATCCCATCAAAAAGCCCTTAAACCAAAACCACTGTTTAATCTGACCGTCACCAGGGTGAAATCCTCAGTGCCCCTCTGCCAGTACAACACATTTTTGAGTGTTTTTACCTCATAAAATGCTCAGAAATATATTTGGGTGCTGATTTAGAAGCATACCCATACTGCTGTTCAACATATCAGAGCAAAGGAGGATTTCCAGGGGGATGAATAATTCAAATGACACTGACTCCTTTGTCATCACAGCAGAAAAACAACGCAAATCTTATAGATGATCCAGCAGCATCCTCTTTGTGTAAAGCTGGCATCACAAACATTCATCTCGAGGGTGATGACCTCCACAGATACAATGTTTTTTGTGGGTTTTTATTATCAGAAACACTGACAACTAGCCTTTCATCTTCCTTGGAGCACCTATCTCCATCTCTAGTAGCAGCAGCATCTCCTTGCTAAAAACTGTGCAGATGCACAGTCCTCGTCTTTGCAGAGCACTAAAATTCTGTTCTGTAGAAGGTTCACAGAGTTGAAATACCACCAAGAAACGACCTCTGTGCAGCTGCTTTAACATAAATCACAGCCTGCTCTGCTGTGGAGGTGGCTCATTTGGACGAGTTGGGCTTCCATTTTGGCAGGAAAATTAAGAGCTTCAGGTAAAAAGGCCTAAAACAGACACTCCAAATTGTTTCTTCTCTGTCCACTAGCAACAAATCACCTGAGCTGTGCCATGTTCATTCACTTGCATCATTGAGTAGTTGTTTATAATCCTATAGAATATATATATAAATATATAAAAAAAACACTCCAGTGATAGTTAGAGATTTCTGTCAAATTCTTTTCTGTATCTTGTTGCGTACGTTGTAGATAAAAAAGAGAACAAAACAGAGAGGCATTCGGTGGACTGCATGTATGTGCAAATGAATGGCCGTGTGTGTGAGAGTGATTGAGTGAGTGAGTGGCAGCATTTTATTTGTACAGAAGAATGTGTTGTTTTCATACAGAAACAAGCAGAACACCACTGGTACCAGGACCTGGTGGGCGAGGGAAGGTTGTAGATGCTGTTCCATAAAAATGATTCTTTTGAAAAAGACAAAAAAGCTCTTGCTGTAACTGAAACTTTCTTTTTTGGGTTTGTTTCTGCTTATTTTAATTTATTTTTGTACTGTGATTGAAAAATAAAATGCACTCAACATTCAAGTGTGTCATTTGTCATTTGGTCCTTCAAGCATTTTTGCTCATACACTCACTGGCCACTTTATCCGCTGCAAGTCTGAAAACAGAGAAACACAGGAAAACACACAAGCCTTTGGAATCTGCAAGAGAGAAACACACAGAAACGAGAACAGGCAGAGACACAAACAGCAACCAGGTCTCTAAAACTAAATCCGGACTAGGCTACTAAGGTTATCTAATCACTCCAAAACTGTGGGGTGAGCATGTAGGTGAATGAGCAGGTGTGTATGTCTGTGTAACTGTGTGAGTGTAAAGTCAAAACGATGCTCTACCTGAACTGTAACTATAGTGGAGGAGGGAGGGCACAACCACCTGAGAGACCACAAGCTGACAAGGGAGAGACCCGAACCCAGGCCCCCAGCCACCCCACGGAGGACCAGAAGAGGGCGGGAGGAAACCCCCCGCCAGCAAGGCCCGTCCCCTCCCAGCAGCGACCGAGGGAACCCGCGTGCGGGGCCCCCATGACCACGAGAGGAGGCAGCCAGGAAACCCCCGGTGATGGACTGGGACCCACCCGAGCACTAGTCCCCCAACATGGGCCGAACATGCGCAGCAACAACCCCAGAGCCAAAGGCGTGCATGTCTATCCGTTTATGACCACAGTGTACAATCTTCTGATGCTACTTCCAGCAGGATAACACACCAGGTCATACAGAATCATCTCAGACTGGTTTCTTGAACATGATGGTGAGTTCACTACTCAAATGTTCTCCACAGTCACCAGATCTCAGTCCAACAGAACCTTTGGGATGTGGTGGAACGGAGATTCTCATCATGGATGTGCAGCCGACAAATCTGCAGCAACTGCGTGATGCTATCATGTCAGTATGGACCAAACCTTGAGGAATGTTTCCAGAACCTTTTTGAATCTATGCCACGAAGGATTTACGCAGCTCTGAAGGCAAAAGGGGGTCCAACCCGGCACCGGTGAGGTGTACCTAATAAAGCTGCCGGTGAGTGTGTGTCTCACTTTACACACTTAATTCTCTGGTGAACTGGTGGACCTCCAGTTTCACGTCCCTATGGCAACAACATCACGCCCCACATGTTGAAGACGGGCATACATTACTTTAAAATAATTGTTTTTTCTGGGTTTAAATGTGCAGCAGGTTGGTCTAATGAAAGTATTTTACATTGCACCTGATGGCACAGACCAGGCAAACATCGACCAGTTTTATCAGAGTTAGTGTTTCCATGGTAACTCCTATTGATGCCAGCTCATCATTGGCATTGACATAATAATGAGACATGATTCATAATCCTTTGGTTCGTCAACAAACATGTGGGCTGAACAAAACTACAACCCCATCTCTTGAGGTGTATGTGAACCATCTTCAAAAACAAAGGGCCCAAAAAAGTTGGGACAGGATGATGTTTAACAGTCTATAGCATCCTTTCCTAAAATAAAAAGAGAAAGAAAAATCCAACTGTCTACATAAACGAGAACAGAGGAGACCAGTTGCTGAGGTTAGAGAGGAAAACTGTGGCACCCTTGTGAGACCCAAGATTCAACAATCCTGGGTCTTTTTCCCCTTTCATATTTTTGGTTTGATGATGCACCAGATGTTTTCAGTTAGTGGAGGATCATAATTGCAGACATGCCAGTTCAGCACCTTGACTCTTCTCCTGGGAATTATTTTGTAAAGGATGTAGAAAGTGGTTTAGCACCGTCATACTGAAAGATGTAAGGTCTTCCCTAAAAAAAAACATTGTCCGGAAGGTAACATATGTTGCTAACCTGCATATACATTTCAGCTTTGATGTTTCCTGTTCAGATTTGTAAAACCGTCCCTTCCTTCGTCCCTTGGGTTGTATCCCCAAACCATCCGATATCCGATATCCGATATCCAAGATTTTGAACCGAGGTCAGATGAAGAGATGGATAGTTCTTCTTATCTTCACTCTGGAAAATGGAGGATTCATGGTTTTCAAAAAGAAGTTCAGATTTTTAATTTGTTTGACTGTAAAATTGTTTCGTACTTTGCCTCATTCCATTTTAAATGAGCCTTGGCCCAGCGAAGACAACGGCGTTCCTGGCCGGTGTTCACTTATGGTTTTTAATTGCATGATGGAACTCCAGCGTGCATTTTTTAAAGGTTTTTATTTCCTAATATAATCCTCTTGGGTGATTTTAATATTCATATGGATAATACTAACCACATTCTTCCTCGAGTTTTTACAGCCTGTCTGGAGAGTTTTGGCCTCCAGTAATTTGTGAATTTTTCCACCTGCTCTAAAGGCCATATTTTGGACATCTGTTTCACTGAGGTGACTCCTTTGAATTGCTTTGCCTCTGTGCTGCCCATTTCTAACTGGAGTTGGTCTCTTTTAATGTCCGTCTGCCACTATTCTTTTTTTATTTTTTTTATTGACATTCAGCATTAGACATTCACATCCAATACACATCCGTTGTCTGTCCTAAATGTCGGAATAATGTTTTTGTTTTATGTCCAAACAATGAAGAGAAAGACAAACCATCAAAAACTACTATGTATCTTTTCAACATAACACAATCATTGACTAGAGAAAATAAAATCAGGCCTATGGAGAGTGGTTGACCCAGTTTTCCTAGTACGAGGTGAATTTCTCCAATTTATGATTAATAAATGCCGTTATCTTCTCCATTTTATAAACGTCCATTGTAATTTCTATCCATACCTTTAAAGTTGGGCTCTCCTGTGATAACCATTTTCTTGTAATTATCTTTTTACAGCCCACTAGCAGGATATTCATTAAATGTTTATCTGTTTTTGGCCAGTCCTGACGTATGTGTCCAAAAAACATGGTCTTACTCTCGAGGGATATTTCACATTTGAAGATATCAGGTAGGGCTTTGTGTATCTCTTTCCAGTAATTCTTTATGACAGGGCAGTCCCAGAAAACATGGTAATGATTTGCATTTTGATTCCCACAGTTTCTCCAGCAGACAGAGGAGTCTGACAGTATTCAAACCAAAACTTACCCGTACTATCACATTTCTTGTTCATGGCATTGACAACCTCAAGCTCAAAGATTACTCAGCTTCTCCTGACGATCTAGTCTCTTACTATAATAACAAACTGCATTCTCTTGTGGATTCCCTTGCTCCTCTGAAAACCTGGACTGTCTTCCCCTGCTCTGCCTCCTGGTACAGAACACCCCTGAACTGCACCATAAAGCTAAAGACCGTCATCTGGAACAGCTGCACAAGGAAATCTGAACTATCCCATATGAAAAACAAACAACCTGTTGTTTTGTTGGTTCAGTATTTTATTCATATTTTTCATTTAGATGGCATTTTGCTAACATTTTAATCTGTTGCGCTTTTGTTGTTATTTGCACAATTGATGTTCTCTGTAACGTAAAAAGTGTTGTGAAAGGTGCCCATAAATAAAATGGATTATTTGTAGTTGACACAAAATGGACTAACTGAGCTCTAAGTCTGTGATTATCATATAAACCCACACCTGTTTTTAATCCACCCAAGAGTTTGAACTTCACAGCCACCAATACTGGGTTTTTTTGTCCCTATCACAGGGAGATTTCTCCGGATTATCATAACATTTGATATTATATCATTTATAACATTATTCAGTGTTTGCAATTCTATCATGGAGAATATTATTCTAAAATTGTTTCACAGTTTGTAGAAGAGGAAGACTGGGGAACCTCTGCTGATCTTTACTTCTGAAAGTTTTTTTTTGTTTTTTTTTTTACATCCAGTCACTGACCTGTTGCCAATTAATTTAGTAAGTTGCTCTTACAAGTGTTTCAACACACTTTTCAAGGCTTTTTGAGGCATGTTACGCTTATCAAGTTCAAAATGAGCTAATATTAACTTATAACATTTCACCTTCAGCATTGTATATGTTTTCCATATACTATGGACTGGTTAATAAAAGGGTCTATAAAGGTTTGCAGATTACTGCACTCAGTTTGTATTTACATTTTACACAGAATCCCAAGTTCTGTTTCTAGACAGCAGAAGCTTCTCAGACTGGTTTCTTGAACATGATGGTGAGTTCACTACTCAAATGTTCTCCACAGTCACCAGATCTCAGTCCAACAGAACCTTTGGGATGTGGTGGAACGGAGATTCTCATCATGGATGTGCAGCCGACAAATCTGCAGCAACTGCGTGATGCTATCATGTCAGTATGGACCAAACCTTGAGGAATGTTTCCAGAACCTTTTTGAATCTATGCCACGAAGGATTTACGCAGCTCTGAAGGCAAAAGGGGGTCCAACCCGGCACCGGTGAGGTGTACCTAATAAAGCTGCCGGTGAGTGTGTGTCTCACTTTACACACTTAATTCTCTGGTGAACTGGTGGACCTCCAGTTTCACGTCCCTATGGCAACAACATCACGCCCCACATGTTGAAGACGGGCATACATTACTTTAAAATAATTGTTTTTTCTGGGTTTAAATGTGCAGCAGGTTGGTCTAATGAAAGTATTTTACATTGCACCTGATGGCACAGACCAGGCAAACATCGACCAGTTTTATCAGAGTTAGTGTTTCCATGGTAACTCCTATTGATGCCAGCTCATCATTGGCATTGACATAATAATGAGACATGATTCATAATCCTTTGGTTCGTCAACAAACATGTGGGCTGAACAAAACTACAACCCCATCTCTTGAGGTGTATGTGAACCATCTTCAAAAACAAAGGGCCCAAAAAAGTTGGGACAGGATGATGTTTAACAGTCTATAGCATCCTTTCCTAAAATAAAAAGAGAAAGAAAAATCCAACTGTCTACATAAACGAGAACAGAGGAGACCAGTTGCTGAGGTTAGAGAGGAAAACTGTGGCACCCTTGTGAGACCCAAGATTCAACAATCCTGGGTCTTTTTCCCCTTTCATATTTTTGGTTTGATGATGCACCAGATGTTTTCAGTTAGTGGAGGATCATAATTGCAGACATGCCAGTTCAGCACCTTGACTCTTCTCCTGGGAATTATTTTGTAAAGGATGTAGAAAGTGGTTTAGCACCGTCATACTGAAAGATGTAAGGTCTTCCCTAAAAAAAAACATTGTCCGGAAGGTAACATATGTTGCTAACCTGCATATACATTTCAGCTTTGATGTTTCCTGTTCAGATTTGTAAAACCGTCCCTTCCTTCGTCCCTTGGGTTGTATCCCCAAACCATCCGATATCCGATATCCGATATCCAAGATTTTGAACCGAGGTCAGATGAAGAGATGGATAGTTCTTCTTATCTTCACTCTGGAAAATGGAGGATTCATGGTTTTCAAAAAGAAGTTCAGATTTTTAATTTGTTTGACTGTAAAATTGTTTCGTACTTTGCCTCATTCCATTTTAAATGAGCCTTGGCCCAGCGAAGACAACGGCGTTCCTGGCCGGTGTTCACTTATGGTTTTTAATTGCATGATGGAACTCCAGCGTGCATTTTTTAAAGGTTTTTATTTCCTAATATAATCCTCTTGGGTGATTTTAATATTCATATGGATAATACTAACCACATTCTTCCTCGAGTTTTTACAGCCTGTCTGGAGAGTTTTGGCCTCCAGTAATTTGTGAATTTTTCCACCTGCTCTAAAGGCCATATTTTGGACATCTGTTTCACTGAGGTGACTCCTTTGAATTGCTTTGCCTCTGTGCTGCCCATTTCTAACTGGAGTTGGTCTCTTTTAATGTCCGTCTGCCACTATTCTTTTTTTATTTTTTTTATTGACATTCAGCATTAGACATTCACATCCAATACACATCCGTTGTCTGTCCTAAATGTCGGAATAATGTTTTTGTTTTATGTCCAAACAATGAAGAGAAAGACAAACCATCAAAAACTACTATGTATCTTTTCAACATAACACAATCATTGACTAGAGAAAATAAAATCAGGCCTATGGAGAGTGGTTGACCCAGTTTTCCTAGTACGAGGTGAATTTCTCCAATTTATGATTAATAAATGCCGTTATCTTCTCCATTTTATAAACGTCCATTGTAATTTCTATCCATACCTTTAAAGTTGGGCTCTCCTGTGATAACCATTTTCTTGTAATTATCTTTTTACAGCCCACTAGCAGGATATTCATTAAATGTTTATCTGTTTTTGGCCAGTCCTGACGTATGTGTCCAAAAAACATGGTCTTACTCTCGAGGGATATTTCACATTTGAAGATATCAGGTAGGGCTTTGTGTATCTCTTTCCAGTAATTCTTTATGACAGGGCAGTCCCAGAAAACATGGTAATGATTTGCATTTTGATTCCCACAGTTTCTCCAGCAGACAGAGGAGTCTGACAGTATTCAAACCAAAACTTACCCGTACTATCACATTTCTTGTTCATGGCATTGACAACCTCAAGCTCAAAGATTACTCAGCTTCTCCTGACGATCTAGTCTCTTACTATAATAACAAACTGCATTCTCTTGTGGATTCCCTTGCTCCTCTGAAAACCTGGACTGTCTTCCCCTGCTCTGCCTCCTGGTACAGAACACCCCTGAACTGCACCATAAAGCTAAAGACCGTCATCTGGAACAGCTGCACAAGGAAATCTGAACTATCCCATATGAAAAACAAACAACCTGTTGTTTTGTTGGTTCAGTATTTTATTCATATTTTTCATTTAGATGGCATTTTGCTAACATTTTAATCTGTTGCGCTTTTGTTGTTATTTGCACAATTGATGTTCTCTGTAACGTAAAAAGTGTTGTGAAAGGTGCCCATAAATAAAATGGATTATTTGTAGTTGACACAAAATGGACTAACTGAGCTCTAAGTCTGTGATTATCATATAAACCCACACCTGTTTTTAATCCACCCAAGAGTTTGAACTTCACAGCCACCAATACTGGGTTTTTTTGTCCCTATCACAGGGAGATTTCTCCGGATTATCATAACATTTGATATTATATCATTTATAACATTATTCAGTGTTTGCAATTCTATCATGGAGAATATTATTCTAAAATTGTTTCACAGTTTGTAGAAGAGGAAGACTGGGGAACCTCTGCTGATCTTTACTTCTGAAAGTTTTTTTTTGTTTTTTTTTTTACATCCAGTCACTGACCTGTTGCCAATTAATTTAGTAAGTTGCTCTTACAAGTGTTTCAACACACTTTTCAAGGCTTTTTGAGGCATGTTACGCTTATCAAGTTCAAAATGAGCTAATATTAACTTATAACATTTCACCTTCAGCATTGTATATGTTTTCCATATACTATGGACTGGTTAATAAAAGGGTCTATAAAGGTTTGCAGATTACTGCACTCAGTTTGTATTTACATTTTACACAGAATCCCAAGTTCTGTTTCTAGACAGCAGAAGCTTGTAAAAGTGTAAAGCACTGAGGATGTTCCAGTAAAATGCTCTTGTAACATTTCTCTCTCTTCTTTGTTTTTAGAAGATTTTAAAGTCAGTGAAAAGCTTTGTGCAGTGGATGAAAAAAATTCTTTCCAGGGTCCAACTCTTGGGGTATTATGGCTGTGTCCATAAATATTTAAAGAGTGACATTCACAGTTGCCTCAGTACACAAGCACAGCAGAGTTGAAATGAATCAATCGACATGTGGTCGGAGATCGAATTTCAGCTTTAATTCAAGCTTTTCCGACTGTGAAGGAGTAAAGGAAGCCATCATTAGGGAGAACAAAAACAGAACAGGCCTGTCAGTGGATGAGCAGAAACTTCACCAGAGGCCAAACATGCTGCTGCATTCTTCTAAAGAAGAACTGACACCTGAGCTGAGGGTTACAGCAAGTCGGGAGAATCACGGAGGACAACCGGAACAAATGATTGTTGAAGTTCGTCCTTAGTGAAAACAAACACCTCCAAAATACTATTAAAAAAAATCCTCCAAAGAGGCTGAGAGCATTAAGTATCCAACCAAGAATTACCATCAGGAATAGAGATTTTCACCTCAAAAATAAACATTTATTGAAAAACCCACCCAATTAAGGTTTTTTTTTGTTTATTAAAAAAATAAACGAAAACATCAGATAAAGCCAATACAGAATTATATCTGAATAATTGGGATAAAAGGAAAAAGGAAAATACTCAAGACTTTCATCTGTCACACTTGCCAGAGGCGATGTGATGCTCGGGGCAAATACAGCTACAAAAAGAGAGAAAAAGCTGCTGATAACAGTAACAGGCTTGTGTCCATCCTGAAGTCAAAAGACATGTACATCCTCCTCAGAATCAATTCATTCTGCAGAACTGACAGATGTTGTGCAACTCATAGGTAGCTTGGCTGTCCAGTTATCAAGGCTAATGATAATTCTATTAAAGAATTATTAATAATTAATAAAGTTGACTATTTATCAAATTGTACTATCAAAAATGATAATTCTCGTAGGGGCACCACCGCCGGGGCCTTACTTCCGGTGGGATTCGATAACTAACAGCAGAAAATCAGTCTCATTATGATTTGAATTATCCTGCAGAACAGCAAATCTTACAGAATAACAGTGAAGGCGTGATATCCGAACACTAGGCTCTGCTTAAACAAATCAATCTGTGACCAAATCTTGCATGAAATAACACAACCACTCATAAAGAAATCAATCAGAATTTATTTACATACGGGTGTCAAAAGATGATAAACGCAACACCCAAATAAATCTGATGGCAGAAATGGCTTAAGTATCCATAAAACAATTAATTAACTAGAAAAACAACAATCAATAAAATGAAACATAAACGTTAAATGCATGGAATGAAAAGAAAAGAATCAAATGTAATAATAATGAAGATACAGAACATCTACAGTTCAAACGAGGCTCCTGTGGTCTGTTAAAGATGGACGCGCCCTCTGGGCCACGTGCAATCGGACCGGATGGTGATCCCGGTGTTAAACCGTGATCAACTGCAGAAAACAGCGCTTTAAAACATGAATGACTAGCAGAAAGTAGTGACTACAAATGAATCAACCATGATAATGATAACAATGATGATGTAATCTCAGCTCTGAACACAGATTTAGCTCTGCAACACTCTTAAGTTACTGATAACCCAGGTCTCACAATCTCACACACAGTTCTGAACACTCTTAAATCCTACTGATCACTGCTACGCGGGTTCACGTCTCCTCTGGGATCCGGAATCGGGGGCCTGCGGGTTTGTCGACCGGGTTCGCGGTCCTGCTGGGGTTTCGCAGTCAGGATATCGCGTCCCGTCCCTTCCCCTGAAACGGATTAGACAGCGGCGGGGCCGCCTCGTGCCGGGCCGTGGTTCCGGACCAAAACGGAGGCTCACACGCATTCCTAGGCGCGGCGGGGGGACCGGTCTCTCCTTGCCGTGCTTCCCTCTCTGCGCCGGTCGCCGACGCGCGGCCGTCCGGGCCCCGGGAGAGCTCACGCCGGGCGAGACGCCGGCCGTCCGTCCCCGATCCCTGCGCCGGTTCGCAGACAGGGGCTCGGAGCGGGGAGGGGGGGTTCAGTCAGAGAACTCAATCGCAGCTGTGTCCCGATCTGGTTGCCGGGAGCGCGTGGGCGTCGGAAGCTTGGATCTGTGAACTTAAAGAGGAACAGAGTTTAGTGAGAAATCGGAGCCTCCCGGGGGACCGCGGCTTCAACGGCCGGACCCCGCAGGGCCCGGTCCGATGCGGGCCTCCTGTCTCCCCCCAGCCCGGGGGAAGAGAGAGGAGATGGGATGCTTTGGCCTGCGCCGATGAGATGAAGTTGAGAAGAAGAAAGGGGAGCAGCGGCTTCAACGGCCGGACCCCGCAGGGCCCGGTCCGGTGCGGGCCTCCTGCCTCCCCCCAGCCCGGGGGGAGAGGAGGTGGGATCTTTGGTCCTGCTGCTCAGGAAGAGAGGTTGATCGGAAGAGAGCGAAGAGAAGCAGCGGCAGGGGTTTTGATCCTACGCGCGCTGCAGTGACGTCATCGGTGCCTCATTGCGATTGGATGCGCGCGCTTGTAGGCGCCACCCCCCCCCCGCAAGGCATGCTGGGGGTTGTAGTTCAGGCAACGGCGCCATTTTATGAGGCACATTAAAGCGGAAAAGGGGGGTTCAAAGAAGCAGTACCATTTTGAGGTCTGGTTTTGGGCTCCTGCTGCATCCGGCTCCCCCCCAGGGGGTGTCGTAAAACCCCAAGGAAGTCTGTTTTCCCTGGCAGAAACCCTGCTGGGTCCTTGTTTTGATCTCCGGCCATGCAGTGGGGGTCGTAAACGGACTATCTCGACCCAGGCCGAGATAACCAGGAGTTAGCAGCAGGGGGTCGCAGGACTTCAGGAAGAAGGGGCAAAGTCTGGTTTTACAGGTCCTCATAATCACAAAAATATACATTTATAAAAGTCCACATGATCACTGGGTGAGCACAACACAGATAACTCCTTGCAGACACCCAGACCCAAAAACGGCGCTGAAAGAACCAGAGAAGGAGAGTTGTTCAAGGGCGAGCCGGTGACTGTTTACACGGCCAACAGTAATCTGATTACTGACCTCCTCCTGGGAATGAGCACGGCAAAAACGTCACTGCTGGACGCTTTGACATCCTAGACGTTTTGCTCCTGATTTTAAAAGATAAAAGCTGTTGCTTCTCATTTTTGATGTTATTTAATTTTGGTTTATGCTCGTTATCTTTGAACATTTGACAATTGCTATACGGCTACTTGGTTTTGCAAATTGTCAAGATAACACCAACAGGACATTATATTGTGATTAAGGAGCTTAGATGTCTACAGTTATGCAGCTATCACTTACATACTCCATGTCATGACGTCATTACTGTTAACTTTATTAAGTTTTTGTCCTAATTGTACTTATATGAATGTACTATTGCTGCTGTAAATGAGAAAACACCTCACACTCACTGAAGACGAAGAGGAGGGCAGAAAAACCCAGAAACCGCTCCAAAGACCTTACTGGAGGAAACTGCAGACTTCAGTCAGTAATTCTGAAAAATGTGCATTCTGTTTGTGTAAGCAGTGTTGGGCAGTACCGGCCCTCAGGACCCACAACAGGCATGTTTTAGATGTGTCTCTGCTTTAACACACCCGATTCATATGAATACAACAGCATCAGCTTGTCATCAAGGTCTGCAAAAGTCTGTCAAAAACCCATTTAATGCAGAAAATGGTGCTGTTGCAGGGAAACCTCAAACATGCATGCATACTTGCAGGACCATGAGTCAGAGCCAAAATCTGCTGCTGGAGCTTTGAATGTCGTGAGACGGAGTCAGATTAGTGTGGCTTCGTGACCATCACTCATTCATTTACACACAAGATCCGTCTTAGACTTAGTCGCTGGAAGAAACACAGTCATCTCGCTCTCTGCAGCACAGTCACCACTCAACCGGTGGATCATAACCTTGTGCTGCTGCAGCAGCTGCTGACACAGTGGCAGAGGGTGGAGGTGTCGTCATGCCGACGGCAGGGGTCCCTTCCATCTGCATGTCAGCCGCTGAACTTGCTGTTAGTGGTTGGATGATGAACACTGAGCTCTATGGGGCGTTACGGACGACGGCTGGCCTCACGACACTAGCGTCCATCTAAGCTCTGCACGTAGACAGATGACTCTCAAAACAAGAAGAACCAAAGAAAACAAGCAACAGAATCAGGTACTGAAGCAAATACATTTATTAATAAACTGATTACTGAAGTACTTTCCATTATGGAGCATGATGGAGTGCCAGACCTGCATTTATACAGTAAACATACGCTCAATACAGGATTACAGCATTTCCCTTTGGACTTATTCATGCATGTCATAATAAAATATTACACAAATAAGCAACATACAGGATAAACTAATTATAAAGTAAGGCACATACGGAATAAATGGTGCATACATACAGATTTTGCTGAGTGCAGAATAAATTATAGAGGAAAAAGTGAATTTGTTACCCTTTGGCCAACGTCAGCGAGCGTGATCACACAGTTTGGTGTCACTTCCGTTTGGTAAAAAACAGTGAAACCAGAGGAACGTCGATCTCACCAGTGATGGGAGGAACACAGCGGCACAAGCGCTTACATTCATACACAGGGGTGATTAGGAAAAGCCTGACTCCTGCTGAACAATCAGCCGAATGGATCAGTAATCATCATCAGTGATTAGTTGGAAACACCAAAACAAATCATTAACAAATAAATCCGGCGACAAACCATATTTGTCTCCTCCTCATATTAAAGTACCAGAACCAACGATGGATTGAGCGTGCATCAAAAACCTGATTAACATCTTATTGTATTATAAGCCTCATATGTCTGTATTATCCTTAAAGAATTTAATGCGTGAGGGAACTTCGCTGTTGTCGTGGGCGACGCCATCCGACATGAACGTGAGCAAACCAACACAGACTGTAGTCTGTGCTCAACGTGAAAAACAGCTCAATAGTCCCCTCATACTTCTGTTGCATTAAGATTAATAAAAAAACTTTGACATTTCTAAAAACGACACAGTTGTAATGTGTTTTTGAAGATCTTCTCCCTCAGATGGGACAAACCTGCTGAGAAAGTATTCAAGTGTAGATGAAGCGAATGAGTTTTATTACAAAATGAAAAATCACAAACTATTAGCGTAATATTGAACTTTCTAAGTCTTTGTTGCTTCATGATATTCCTTCATATTTTTTTTACTGTACAAGTTTTATTGCTGGTGTTCGGTCCCTTTTAAGGCACTTCATGGCAAGCGGGATGGCAGAGTGGGCCCTGCGAGGTGAGGAAGCCAGCGCTTTGACAGGAGGAGGAGGAAAACAAGGGAGACGGGCGGGCGGGGAGACGGGAGACGCTGAGGAGGAGAGCAGGCCAGGCCAGGCCAGGCTTTGCTCACCAACCGCCTTCTCGCCATGAGAAAGCAAAGCGCTGAAATGAGAAGAGACACAGTCCAGTCTAAGGATGAGCAGCGAGTAGCCAAGCAGAGAGGAGAGGAGGAGCCCTGTGGGAGATTCCCCACCGGAGGACATGCAAAGCTGCACCGCTGCAGTCACACACTCCTCAGTCGCACGCCTCAGCTCCCCTCAAGGCCGTCTATTAACGCCACCAACACCTCCCTTCTCTGCAGAAGTGTCTCATCAAGAAACCGGACAAGGTCATCTTCTGGGAGGCATCAAAGTGGAACAGAGAAAGTGGAACTGAATAATAACCGTGTTTAGAAAATACCCTCTAGACTGGACCACTACGCGGCTACGCCGACTGGCAGCTGGCAGACTTTTACTGGTCAAGCTGGTGACAGACTCTCCAAGGAGCCACAGTTAATAAGCTTGAGCTGTCCTCAACCCCCATCCAGAGTCCTTCACCTCGTCCTCCCACAAAATGCAGCACAACCGAGCTGCAGCGTTGGTCCTCCAAGATTATTTCATTTATTTATTTTTCACCAATTTCTGGGCTGAATAAAACAAAACCTCACTTGAAATTCCCTCCACCTGCAGCTGCTCAGACATGACTTTCAGTCACATGGTCCCTCTGGACCTATGAAACAGCTGCAAAGAAAACCTTTCACCAAACCGTGACCCTCATCAGCAGAGGGGAGTTTGCTTTCTTGGACGTGAATGTGCTCAAATTTCACCATTTTTGATTACTTAAAGAACCAAAGTGTGAGCTACAATGCATAAAAAAGGATGGGAAGCACATACTAGTGGGTGCTGCTTCCATGTTTTAAAGCAAGTGATGATGTGTGGGTGAAATAATTGTGTAAATCAATGTGGCATAGGGTTAGCATTGAAGCCTCAGGAGCATGTCTGTAAAGCTTTGGGGAGAACTTTCTCACTAGTGACGCCACTCACTGGCCCAGCTAGCTTGAGATCATACCTGAAGAGATTCTTTGCTACCTTATTAGCAAAAAAAAAGAAAGAAAAGGGAAAAATGCAAAGAAAACAGACAGTCCAGCAACCAGACACACAGAGAATCCGGTTCCAGGTCAGGTAGCATGTTGGACTGCCAACGACATCGCTTGCTTTTAGAGAACCAGGTTCAGCTCCAGATGATCTGTGCTTCATCTGGCCAATCTGTGGTCCACGGCCGGGAGGGGAGCAGCAACTGAAACTGGATCTGAGCTGCTAAATTAAATTTTTCAGCAGAGTGCGGATGCCTCTTTTTTTTTTTTCTTACTGCATACTCTTTTTTTGCACTCTACGAAACCAGTCAGCTTCTGATATAAATAAAGAAAACATAAAATATTTCATTCCAATCTTCTGAGCTGCCATAGATCTCAACGTTAGGAGAGGACATATTGTCGGGTGGTAAGGGACGAACAAAAACACCCGAAAACACCGACCGCAGCTGTCGGTGTGAGAACAGCACAGATACGACTCGAGCGCTCTGCTTACAGAGGCCGAGATGGGATTAGTGTTACTTGCGTTTTCACACCTTGAAAAACGTCAGAGTCTCCAGAGCATCAAATGTGCAGAGCTCACACCTCCATTTGTCTTCTCTTCCTCACTGTCTCCACAAGTATCTCTGGGCCAAGAAAGGAGAGCTAAAGGAGCTGATTTAGGAACACACACACACACACATACGCACACACACACAGTCTCTGTGATAACAGGGGTTTGTGAAGTGGAAGCCTGCTTTGCAGAACTAAGACCTAGGACAAGTCGTCCTCCTGTCCAGTGAACAGAGAGACAGCATATGAGCCGGGCTCAGAGGCTGCGGTTCACAGGGAGGATACAGCACTGACCAGCAACACTGTTGCTAAGCAGAATCCATACATGTTAGGAGGATCTCCACCAAAGGTGGTGGGGAAACGAGTGCTTTGTCATCATGTTAGCACTTGCTGCCTGCCATCCAGTCCGGCACCACTCCGAGTACACTGGTAGATGCGATACATAGAAAATGCTGGTCACAGTATATTCTGACGCTTGACGTAGGAGCAGAATAATTAGAAAACTACAATCTATGGAGAGCGTTTTGAAATGAACAGATTTGGCGGCGTTGCATGTGGTGGGTGGTTTGGTCCGGGACGCGCTCAGCACACCCCCCTCAGCATCCGCTGAGAGAAACGAGTCACAGTCGCCTCGTTCCCTCACACAGCTGCAAGCAGCGTTTAATAAACTAAAAGTGAATGCTGCACCTCCTTCCTTTGACCCTGGAGGCAGGCAGGCCGTTAGCTCATGTCACTGACATGTCAATCGTTGGGAAAGCAAATAAAAGTCCAACAATAGATGGTCTTCCTCCACCTCGGCCAAGCGTGAACTTTCCGAGGGTTTCCTGCACATGGACCTGCACGGATTATAAACCCCTGCAAAGCTTTGGATTTTCTCCTATTATACAACATCAGTGATTTGGAGAACAGTTGCCACATAATCTGCACTCATCTCGCAAAATCTGTCCAAAACAAACAAAATATTGCACAAAGCAAATTTACTTTAGATTAAAAAAAAGAACTTTGGTGAATAACTAGTTAGTGCATATCTTTTTAAATATGTTCATCTATTAATATTTTGCATATAGAAGCCATGTCCACTTCTTTTCTTTCTTTTTTGCCTTGAAATGTACAAAAAAAGGTCAATTTTGGCATAATTTTGATAACTGATGATTCAATAACCCAAATCCAACTGAAGAGCTTTTTTTTTTTCTTTCCCCCAGACAAACAACAGCTCTGCGAAAAAAAAAAACTAAAACAACACAAGATGGGAATCATCATACTCGTCATCATCATCATCATCATCATCTGAGTCTGGTTTGAAATCAGCCGCTTTGCTTTTGGCTTTGGTCAGTTTTTAATTCCCAGGAACAGCCAGGATGTACCCAGACCGGCTCTTGGTGAAGTCTGGCTGCGACTGGTTGGTCTTTGGCTCCACGATGACCGTGCACTTCCTGCCATTCATGCTGCACTGGATGGGAGACGCGATGTTCACCTGCAGCTTCCTCTTCTCACTGTGGGAGACAAACGCAGAGATGAAACCAGAACGTAGCAGGCACCGTCGACAAATCTAATTCATACACTTATTTGACAGATTTGCATCAATAAGCTGGTATACAGATGTCTGCAGATGTTCTGCTTGGTCATATCAAAAAGGAGCAAAATCTGATTCATTAGTGACCAAAGCGCGAATACAAAACAGACACAAGAGGCTGTTAAAGCCATAGATCATGCTACCCCCCCCCCCCTCCATACAACAGTGTGGACCATAAATCTTCCCCATCCACACAGTTAAACTGTGCTTTAATATCAGCAAACTGGGTCCCACTCTCGCACACACAATACCACCCTTTAACGCAGCACTACGAGAAAAGAACTATTGAAAAACAAACGACCAACAAACTATACATACTCTGCAAGTGGCTGTACTTAAAAGAAAACTGCAAACAAGCGAGGACCGACACAATGAAATATGCTAACCTATAGCTCAAAATACCAAATGTGGACGGAATGAACAATTGCTGCATTTTAATTTTATTCTTAGTGCTAAATAATAAAATGTTTCATCTTGAGGCATTTAAGATGTAAACCCAGATAGCAAAAGATGTTAAATCAATGTTGAATTATGGTCAAAAAAGGTTGATTTTTGGTAAAGGTCGACGATTGATGGCGGATCAACCATCAACCAATCATCCAATTCTAATGCTAACATGTAATCAGTATTCTGTTTGTCGCGGACCAGGCTTCAACATGGATTCAATGTTTCTGCCTAACCATATTTCAACATTGATTCCCTCATATTTTGAATCAGGGGAGGTGAAGACATCCAGCGTTGTAGCGGTCAAACCCAACCATTTCCCGTGTGCACTCGCGTCAGTTCCACCTGGAGTTTAACCATTCCCTGCTGACTGTTGAAGCAGGCTGCCTCCATATCAAACATAACATAACAATGTCGAGACTTTCACCGTAAACTTGAATTGCAAACTAAATAAAATTTCGGATTACATCTAAATGATTCAGATGTTGGTAGAGCTGCAGAAATGATCCCCGACACCAGAGTGACCCCAACACAGGAGACAATACTTGATTAAATAACGGTTTCTATTTTCCTCAGTTACATTTTTTTTTTGTTGATCTAACGAATGGCATAGTCCCAGGGAGACGGATACCTCCTGCTTCTGGAGAAGTTCAGAGCAATGAAACATCTAAACCCCAACGTGGAGGGCTTAAAAAGGGGAACCATAAACTCTTCATGTTCAGACTTTCTGAAGACGGAAGCATTTTTGGCTTCTTCTCTTCCTTAGCTCACATTCCTGCAGCGTGATTCATGTAGTCAGCGCCACGGTTGGCTGTGTCCATGATGGCTTCTTTCTAAGGCTCTTCGGTTTATTAATGACCTGACTCGCACGTTAAGGTTCCCATAAAATACAGATTTATTTGGTCCTCGGCTGTGATGATGAGGAGCTCGCAGACCCTTGTGATAAATCCCACGCAGGCCCACCACCCTGCATCATTCTGTTTACATCAGATCTGACCTGCGTTAAAGCGGACCCTCACTGTGGAAACACACTGAAAGCGTCAAAAACCGCCCGATGCCTGCATCGCGCTGCTTGGTAGATTCACACTATAGTCTGTCGACGCCTGCAGTGGGCGGGGCTTCAAGCTGCGCTGCAGAACTGGAGGGAACAAAGTGCAAATAGTCTACATATATCTATATATAGCTGCACATCTTCAGTTTCCTATTTCACCATGGATCACACTTTGGGAAGCCTTCGTTATATTTTAGCGTTATTTCCACGTATATAAGAGTGAATTTGATGTTCCTTAACAAGGTTGGTCCCGGATCAACAGCAACCATCAGCAGAAGTGAGATGCTTGACATGCGATCTCATCGCATGTCGTTGTTGACGTGTCTGGTGTTTGTTTATTCAACCAGCCTCTCTCCTAAGTTCCCTATAATGGCTTTTTTTTCTCTCTTTTATCAACAGTGACTTCTAAGAAGTTGTTGACTAGTCTTTATAGCAACTTGATCTCCCATTTGTGTCTCCTAGACTGAAATACCGGTGGATCTGTCCTTAGCCCGTTGGAAAACACTATGAGATATGTTTTTGCTTCTTATCACGTTATTTGTTCCCCATTTGGTCTTTCCCAAATGCTTATGCTGTTTTGTGAAGTTTGCTTTCCCTTTCATACAAAAAAAGCAACCTCTTTCACATAAATGTAACAGACTTTTTGTGGAAAATAATCTGGGTATTCATGTTGGCGGTCAGCAGAAGGGACCTGTATCAGTTCCTTTTTGACTGTCAATTTCTTGTCGTCTTGCATCATCTTGATTTCTCCCCGTCATCTCGAGTTTCATTTTGTCTTTGTCATGCTGGAGAGTCAGTCATTGGTTGAAACCAGGGGGAAAACTGTGTCAAACACTCCTTTCTCAGTGCCAGTTGGTGAAATATGAAAGTGCAGTGCCGCCTGGCCATCCATACCCATTAACCCATTATCAATATTCTCTATTTTCACGGCTCTGGCACCCCTTCCATTCACAGCCGTTTCCACTGGTACGGAACGTACCGAACCTATTGCAAGATTTTGGCAGAACTGGTAATAACTAGGGTTGGTTATTATTAGGATTTTCCCCCCCACAATACTAATACTGATAACAATACTGATATTTGCTCTTATACTAATGAGCGACTGACTAAACAGCCACTTCCAGTGATTTTCAAAATAAAACTCCACTTACAAAAAGGGGGAAAAGCGTTAAAGGTATTGTGACATCATTTTTAACATGCTTTTAACACTATTAAAAGTCTTGGCCAACATCCCTCAAATGTGTCTAAAAGAGTGTAACAAGAAAAACTTCATTCTAGTACTCTATTCCTGGCTTTTTATTACAGTGTTTTTTTGCGCCGTGAAAAACGCTTCCTTTTCCCCCTTTCCTGTCAATCATTGCTTCGCTCCTCCTCCAAAACCTCCTCCTCCTCCAGCCATACGCTCACAGCGGCGTCGGAGATTTAAGCCGGGAGCGACAGGCGAAGCATGCACGGAAAAGCAGCACGGCGAACCACAGCAAACAATCATAAAAATAAAAGGCATGCAAGCAGCAGTGTCTCCTTATCTTAAGTCCAGTCAGTGGCCGCGGGTCTTCTTAGCAGTTTTCCTCCGGTGATTAGAACAAAAGAGGCTCTAAACAGCTCCATGTTAAGCCTGATTTATGGTCCGCGTTAAATCGACGCAGAGCCTACGCCGTAGGGTTCAGCGTACGGTGTGCGTCGTCGCGTAACCCTACGCCGTAGGTTCTGCGTCGGTGTAACGCGGAACCATAAATCAGCCTTTATGGTGCGCTGGAGAGGAGAGGAGGCAGGGAGCTGGGTGGAGGGGGCGGTGATTTAGCGGGCCGTTACGTAACGGCCCGCCACCAAACCACATGCGCCGTTTTTGCATAGTTATGCGGAAAATCCCAGAAAGCACACAATACACTGAATGTTAAAAGTTCGTTGTTTTTTGGGTGTAATTGATGTCAAGACACCCAACAAAACACAAAAAATCAAGAAAAATGTGTTTTTCATGTCACAATCCCTTTAATGTCAGTTTATAAAACATGTTAAGCATGTTCAAAATAACCAAGATGGTGGCAGAACTGGTAATAACTAGGACTGCTTATTCTTAGGACCCCCCCATACTAATACTGATAACGATACTGATATTTATTGATACGCTTCTCAGTTATTCTTAGTTCTTATCAGTTGGTCCTGGTGAAGCTGCAGTCTGTCTGCGGTGAGCAGCACTGACACACCGGGTCGTAACGGATTTGGTCATATTGTTTAAACTGTGTTTTGTGATTAATAAGCACGGTTTTTACTTATTTTGCATTGGATCGATGTAGCAAATAAAATCGTTCGGACCATCCAGCTCCTCAACCATCAGTTACGTGTTTCACATGAGCAGTTCAGGTAAAAACGGCAGTCAAATCTGCAAAAATGTCAGTTTGCTGGATGAAATATATTAATTCCTGATAAAATAAGTTTGTTAGTGCACAGCTATGCTCATGTGTGCCTGTGAATGAGTGTAGGATTGTGTGAACATGAAAGTACAATCAGCATTGAGGCTTCTTGCTTCGGGAATCCCAGTCTGTGATTGGACGCTGCCTCGGCGTCGCTGCTGCTCATTTGCATAAAAGTTGAGATTTTTCAACTTCAAATTGATGCTCTGGACGCCTCCAACGCGCTGCTCCCGACGCCTCCGCTGCCTCTGACGCCTCTCACAGCGCGCTTTCATAGAAAAGGAATGGCAGCCGGACGCCTATGACGCACGTGACGCTTTCAGTGTGAATCCAGGGTCAGAGGCGGACCCTTGGAGACGGACCCTGTGTGGACTAATGTAAAAAGGACGACATGCCTGATCGGGTTAATAAACGCGATATTCAGCGATGAAACCGGGGCTGTAGCAACAGCAGAGTATATTTTATGGTTGCTGCAGTTGCATTGTTGAGCACTTTTACCAAAATAAGAGTTAGGATGAGTAAATGTGCACAAAGAAATTGACGCAACCATCCAGTGTCCAGAGTTGTATAATCCAGGTGCCATGAAGTAAAAACCCTGCCATGTTTTTTTTTTTTTTAAACCTTTATTTAACCAGGCAAGCAAATTAAGAACAAATTTCTTATTTACAAGTGCAGCCTTGGGGAGCTAAGATGAGAAGGTTCTGGATCAGCCTGTACATTTAGAACAAGGGTTTTCACTAACGACCATCTACCTGCAGAGGAGCTGGTTTAGTGATTGGTTGGAACAACTGCTGGACTGGATTTTTACTTTATGGCACCTGGATTATACACCTCTGCCTGTATCAAAGCAACCCGTGCTGTCAGGTTGGTGATATCTGGATAAGTTTGATCAATAACAGCACAAAAGTCTTTTACTGAGATTTTACTGATGCTTGAAAAGAAACAGAGAGCTGCTCATCAAACCGCCGCTGCCCACTTTCCTTTTATCCCACTGACATGATATGATCTTGCAGGATGCTCACAAAGTTCTTGGTGTTGTTGGTAAACATGTACGATACAAACAAATATGAAGAACAACAGCAGATGGACCAAACGATGATGCTGAATTGGCCAAAACACACAGGCTCAAGTTGAGGCACTGAGACCGAACCGGGTCTGCGTCCTGCACAAGGTCGGCACCACAGAAGCACCAGAGCTGATCCACCTGCTTCTAAAACAGGTCGTCCTCAAACAGGTTCTCGGATCAGGTTACGACTAGGTTCAGGCTAGGTCCCAACACATTTACATACATTTACAGAACCACTTTTGAAAACATCTTTAGAACGTATGGCCAAAGCTGACGGCTAAGAACACACTGAACACAAGAAGCTGAGTTTCTCCAACCCCCGATTCACCGGAGCTGGAGAGATGAGGAACACTTCCCAGCCTGATTACCGCTGGATTTGAAACATGTACAGGGTTCAGATTAAACCCCCCTGATCTGAAGACTCCTAAGTGAGGCTGCAAGTGTGTGTGTGAAGATTTGAGTGCAGGAGCTGAGCAAATGAAGATAAACAACATAAGGAATGGAGCAGGAGTGCTGCTGAAGGAATGATCCATACGCTGCTCTGGACCGGAGCACTGCAGCAGCCAGGCTTTTAGAGGCTGTCGGATCAGGTCACGTTCTGTCTGAGTGAACGGCTACTTTGCCTCGTTTGCTGTTAAACAGGATCAATGAAGGGAATCAAAGGCTGGGATTATAATGGCAAGAACTGTGAGGCTGATATGGGAGGCAGAAATGTGAGGTGACGTTAATGTGAGAGATAAACGCTGGCTGGCGGAGATGGAGAGGCTGGAGCTCGTCGTGGAAGCGGTGCTGGGAGCTCAAACGCTAAAACCGTAGGAAACAAACATGCACCTCTTTGTGTTCAGTCAAGCGCCTGTCCTGACACACTTTTCTTGGTGACACCATTTAGTGGTCTCCCACCGCTCTATGATCTTCTCCTCCGAATACGGGGGATGAGCGGTGCACCTGGAACGCCGACTTGTTGCACAACATCTACAAGTCATAAACAAGGAGCAGCAGGCTCCTGCTGCCCACGCCGCACGCCTCTGCAGCGTGTGTGCAGCTCTGTGGCTCGGCTTATGCAGGGTGGAAAAAGCTCAGGGTAGCGCTGATGTCGGTTGCCACGGTAACCAGCGTGAACCTAACTCCCCCATCTGCCATGGCTGCCAGCCAGCCAATGGCGGCGTTTGCGTGAGAGTTGGTGATATGTCTCTTCCGCTGGCCATCGCTCGTGCTTCTCCATCGCACTGTAGTGCTGAAATGCCGGGGGGGGGGAGGGGGGGGGGGTTGCGCTGCGCTCCTCGTAAAGGGCAAGCAGGGCTCGCCTCGCTTGCACCGCACACACAAGCACAAGAAACCTCCTCCCAAAGCCCCTGCCGAGTTCACTGAATGGGCCTTTGACACATCTCCTATCCCTTGTGGCCAAAGCTGGCCTATAAATAAATATATATTTTTAAAAATGCACAACCGAACACTTCAAGGCAGATTTAGCATCGCTCTGTGGCTGCTGTGGATCCTGCTTCAGCATCAAAAATGACTATTTACTTTGCAGGCAGAGAGGTGAGTCAACGCCATCTCCGGGCCTGTAGTGAGGATATAAAAGTGTCGGAATGTGACTGATAAGTCACACGGAGCAAACACAGCCTACATGAAATCCCTTTTCTATTTCAATTTGAATTTATTACATTTTCTGACTCCTAAAGGACTAAATGAGAGTACATGTCAAAACATTAGTGTAGACTACAAGTGTCCTGGTGTTACGTAAGTTGCTTGTTAAAACTTGCCCGTATCAGGTTCAAACCTGTAATGGTGTTTTTTCCACAGTTAACATGTGCATGTGTGCATGTGTGCTGTTGGATGCCGACACATGAGAATAAAAGAAAAACATCTGGTGGAACAAGGAACAAGCTGCACCAGAGCTGATGGCCAGTGACAGGCTCCTGATATAAACGTGTCTGCTTGTTGGACATCTTCCCCCCTCCTCACTGCTTTAGCTATTATCTAAATAAGATAAGAGATTAGCTCTGCCAGTGTTTGCACTGTCATTTTGGAACTTCGCCCACAAAACCCAGACATTCCCACCTGTGCTATTTCTCATTTGCAAACACACGCTAATTCGCCTGGAATAGTAAATCTGGAATAGCAATCCTCTGAGAAAAAAAACACGGTCCCTGGCTGGCCTTTCCAGTCAAGAAATGGCCCTGAGTCAGTCAGAGCCCCGAGGGCAGACTCTCTCAACGGAAAAAAAAAGAATAAATCAATTATTTTCCTCCCTTCAACCCCCACCCTTCCCTGCATGCCTCTTTGCCCTTCATGCCATGTGAGCCCAGGCTCTCAACGGTAGCTTCCCTCTTAGCCTGGACGGAGGGAGGCCAGGAGAGCAAGAGAATGAGAGTAAATATAAAAGATAGAAGACTAAATCTCAAAAATTGAGAATAACGCAAAGTGGCTATCAGAAGAGGAATTAAGATATAAAATATGAAGAAAGATAGTGAAATGTACCAGAGTGAGGAAAGCTGTTGCAGGTTGAGAGTGGGGGAGGAGAGGATGAGGGGACGATGTTCAGACTGAAGAGGAAAGACCACCTCCAGTCTGTTTAAGCATCCAGCCCTCTTCTGAGTCACGGCTCCAATAGCCTACCTGGCCGTCCCCTGAGCTGTCTGCTGATGAAATATATATGAGTGGTGCGGGTGGACTTCACCGAAGCTGACTTCTCCTCCAGACTCAAGAGTTGGATCAAAGTGAGCTGCCTGCTCAGTTATAACTGTGGTGACTGACGCGTCTTCAAACGGACAAGCAGAAGCTTAAGAACATTTTAAACATCATCCTTATTTGCTCTCCCAAGTCATGAAATCCAACAGAGACTTAGCATCAAATTAGCATTCTCACACTCGGCACGTTGCAAATCATAATTAACAGACAATAATGTAGTAATCCATCATGGGTGCATCGCGGAGGCGGCGTTAAACAGATCAGTGACAGGAACTAAAGGCTGGGAATAAAATGGAAAGACCTGTGAGGCTGATCAGGGAGACAGAAGTGTGAGGTGTGAGGTGATGCAGGGGGACGGAGACATTGTAGTAAAATATGTGATCCAATTCTATGCCAGGAGTTTGCAAGAAACAAATATTTATCCATGCTAACAACAAGACGTTTACGTGCATGTACCCTGTGTGAGAGGCCATGCACAGAGACTCTGGAGCGTCTGTCCGTCAAAGCTTCCAGGATGAAATCCTCCCCAGAAAAAGCTCAAGTGATGCCACATTTTACAAGGAAACTGTCTCCTTGCATCAATTTTTCCATTTGTAAGACATCAGAGTGATCAAAGCACAGAATAAAGCAAAGAGAGCACCCGTGCACATGCACTAGCAGTGCACTAGCCATGCAGCTGATGGCGTGTGCATATTCTAAGTTCAAGCACCACGAGGTCAGATCTGAGGCGTGGACACGGCAGGATGAGCCTCCTCCGTCACCAGCTGACCACCAGGCTTGTATTCATGCTCTTTGTGCACATGACAGCGCCAGCGACGCACTCTCTCTGCCAAGTGAATCATGTGAAACACTGAAAAAAGGGACACTACAGTCAAGTTGGAAAGTTTTTAGACCCTGTTTTAGTTTCCAACAGCTTATTTTGAAGAGAGAAGGATGTCACATGAAGCAAGTGCAGGAGGAACCCTGATGGGTTTCTTTAACTTATGAATGAAGAAATGCAGTGGCTGATGCAGGAAAACAAAGGTTGAGCTGAAATTGAATTAAGTATTTGAAATTTGAAAATGGATTCAGTTCGTTTCAAGTCACAAAAAACTTAACACTTTGATATTATATTGCAGTATTTGAGGGCAGAGATAGGAGAGAGAGCTGCCTGCATTTTAAAAGCACCTTGATTGAGAGAAGTATACAGAGGACTATGTGGACACTTTTCTGTGTTTGATAGATAGATAGATAGATAGATTTATTATAGTACCCTTGGGTAAATTTGGTTCACAGTGAGTGCCTCCTCATACAATATAAAACCATACACTCAACAACACAGGATAAGATAAAGTGACAACAGTGCTTTGGCTAAAAGAACAAAGAACAAGAAGAACGGCCCCAAGATAAGAATCAAAATAAGTTAAAACATCAGTAGAAAAAAAAACAAACAAAAAAAAAAAACACTAAAATATTAAAACCAAGCAAAGGGATAAAAAATGTGCCTTTTCATAAAAACAAGATAAAGGAAACAACACAAAACATAAATACAAAGTTATGTTGCAGTTCCCTCACTTATTGATAGCACTGATGGCTGCTGGTACAAAGCTATTTTTATAATGTTTCGTTTTGCAAGCAGGTACCCTGAACCTCCGACCTGATGGGAGCAGCTGAAACTCACATTTAAGGGGGTGGGAGTTGTCTTTTAAGACCATTTATTTGGAGTCTGAAGTTACAGCCAAGTCAAAATCATCTTGGCCCCCGTTCAGATCTTGCACCGAACTGCATCAGGAAACCTGATTCCAAGCGGCCAGCGCTAAATGCATGTTTAAACTGTGCAGTAATGTCTACCCAAATGTGTCCTGAGTGATCAGATCTCATATTCTAGCACTGAATACTAATAAACATGCACATCATCTATGTTTGCAAACTCCAAATGCAAAAGCTTTAATTGCCACAGGCAGCAGGAGGGACCTGAAGTTAAAGAAATGAATGAAACAAGACAAAAGGATCTACCACAAACACATCCTGACACAAAGGATATGTTGAACACAAGTGAGTGTAAATAAAACAGAATGGAAGATGCATCCCGACCAGCAAGATGAGCGCTTTCTTGTGGTGACTCGCCCGCAAAAATCAAACAAACCAGCCGATGATGTCAGTCCCCGAATACTTCCCAGGACACTTCCATGTTCAGACTACGAAGGGAATGTGGACACAAGTGTCCCAGACCACCTTCAGAGGCGCCCTGATTCCATGGACCTGAATCCATCCTGGAACGTGTCCAGACCTTCTGATCCAATTTCCAGGGATGGAATGTCTGAACAGGGTCCGTGTTTAGGGTTGTCCAGCTCTGAAAACATGTCACTTATCCCTGTACGGTTTTTAGTCATCATAGACCTAGATCAGAGTAGAATTGTGTGTATCTTCATATCACTCTGCATTGATCCTATTCTTCACCTGAAGCAGGTAGCAGAAAGCTTCGCCACTGATCTGACTGCACCACATAGCTAGTAACATGCATTTATATACATTTATTTATTACACAAATCGCAGGTTAAAGCGAGGAAGTGTTTCACGTACAACCATATATATAAGAAACACACACGCGGCAATACCATCCTTTCTGTATCCTGTTTCTCGGATTTACCGTAAGCTTTAAAGCCATCCCATGTAACCGAAGAAAAAAGGTTGTGTAGGATCAAAGGGAACATTTAAAAATAACAAGAAAAGAGATGCTTAATGTTTTGATTTGGTGTTCTTTTCATGTCTCTCCAAACGTCTCCCTCCCGTCTTTGCTGCCCACTCAACTACATGGATATGGAGCCAGCACCAGAACTGACACATCATCTCTCTTCCTCTGTCTCTCACATGGCTGCAGCGCACGTTTTCACGTGCTCCCGTGTGCTCCGCTAGCGCTGGAGAACAAATGAAAAGATGCAAGCGGCAGCACAAATACTCGAGACCCACACCTACACCCAGCTAAAAATAATCCCGGACCGCTCATGGGTGGAATAAGTTCTCGTCCTGGAACATTAGAACAAAACGATGAATGTGAGATCAGGTGGCTCTAGCAGTCTGGATGGATGGAGCTGAAACGACTTATCTACCGTCGTTTTAAAGCGCCCGTTCCTCCGATTGGTTCAAAGTGTGAATACTGCCTGAGAGGCTTTCTGAGCACGGCTCTTTAATTAGCATGACTTTGCCTGAGTCGTGCAGTTTTTGGTAGAACTGCAACTGCAGATACGGTGTATAAATAATAGAGAAATGCAGAGAGAGAGAGCAGTTTTCATGGAACAGAGCAAGAGCAAGACTGGAGATATTACACCGGGGTTAGAAAGACAGAATCTACCCTGCAGATCATTCATCTTTGGCTGTAAGCCTCAACTCCCCTAAAGTACAACTTATTTAACTTTTGACTTTAACTTCATGCAATTTTACTGTCAGTCTTGCAAAAACATCCTATTAAGTGTTGCAGAGACAGACAATAAAGCTGTAACACAGAAAGCACAGCTCTTTAGAGTGAATAGAGGAAGCCATAATGTCCAGTCTGCATTGGTTGGGACCTAAATTAAACATTTGATCAAATGCTGTACTAAAACCTTCAACCAGCACCTATGCTTGCAATATTCACCACGCTGTGAAAATGGAGCAGACCTGAGCACAACTATTCTCCCCGCTCAGATCGCTTCTCGCTCTTATCTCTCCCGTTGAACCTGAATAAAAGGAATATGTGGTCAAAACGATACAGATTACAAAGTAGGTCATAAAACAGGGTGAAACTGCACTAGCAGCAAAAAAGAATCCTATTGATTAAGTTGTCTGCAGGGGGGAACAGACAAAGAGAGCAAGAGAACAGGGACTGAGGAATACGAGTTCAGAGGTGACACTCCTCCCAACATCAAAGCAGCTGAACGCCGGCCTGCTCCAGGCCCAGGCTTCAGACGAAGGAGAGAAAGCCTGGCAGCTGCTGACAAAGTGGTCAAAAACAAGCCCAAAAATGTCCCATAAGACAAATTAGACTGCAAAACACTGCCAGGAAATCATCCTGCAAACTCCCATGGCAGCATATGAAGCTTGAGCATAAAAGACTCTCAAACTTTTTAATATTCAAAGCTAGTAGTTCTTTAAAGAAAACAAAAAAAGGACAGTCAGCAGGACCTGGACTGCTGCAGTCCGGGTACAGAGACCTTGACTATCAGTGTCCGCTGAAAGCCCCAGGAGCATCTTGAAGAGAGTCTGTTTGTGTGGAGATATGAATCTCTTAAGCACATCTGGTTCTCTGGTTTAGATTCAAAATGATCCAAATAATCAGACAAAGCCTTTAAAATACTGATGAAGACAGTAATCCATTGAGCAGAGGACCACGACAGCTAAGAATCGATAAAGAAGATCTTTTCATACCTTTAAACTGAATCAAGTTACCGTGCAGTTGTTCTTCTGCCGCTTGCATGCAGGCCTGACTGAAAGGTGAGAGGAACTGAGTCTGTTGGTTGCCTTAGGCAGACTTGAAATAAAATAAAATATCCACATCATTATATGAACACGATTATAACAAACTGAACGACATGGTATTAAATTAGATTGAACTGCACCTCATTGGTTTGAAATTTTAACTCATTTAGTGACCTGAGATGACCGAATTAAACGACATAATGGAGGAATGCAAACTCGTCTACTCAGTAAACACCAATTTTTGCAAACTCTGTCCCACATATAATAATAATAAATAATAATAATAATAATAATAATAATAATAATAATAATAATAATAATAATGTATTATGTTCAAATATTAAAAGTTGAATCAGTGTTTTACTCTGATTAAACTCTTGATTAAACTCTGATTACTCTTGTTTTGTGAGATTACATTATTTGAAGTCCATAGCAATTTCTGACAGAAAGGGTTTATGCTCCTCACTCAGGGCACTAGACACATTTACCAAGACACTAAAAGCCTCTCAGTGTCCTCTTTCCCGGGTTTGGGGTTATTTTAGAAACTTATGAAAGACATGAGATCTCTCAGATCAGTTGGTAACAGCTTACTCTACTTTCTGTGCAAAGCTTACTTTGAGATTAAAGGGGAACAAAAAGGATGTGAGATGTATGAACCGAGACGTATGAACCGACTTTTCTGTCTCAGTAAAAAGAAACGAAGTGTCACACCAACTACTCGTGCAGGGAAAACCTCTTTATTGGTGAGCAGCTGGAATATACTGAATATTTTTTGTTCAAGCATTTATAGAAGATAAAACTACAGATCTGTGAAACTCATGGCTGCCTTACGTGTTCTGTGTACTTACAGTTAAGTCTAAACTCTCTGCTTCATGTCTCTCTCTTTCTCTGACCATTCCTGTCCATGACTCAAAGGCAAGAAAAAAAACACAACAACTTACCAAACTTTACTATTTCAATTGGATTTAACCACAGGAGAGCAGGAGAAAGAGGATACGGCAACATGTGTGCGAACCGCTGGGGGGTTCTCCAAAGATCAGCTGCGGACAAACTCCACTTATTCCCACTGGACAGCAGCTGAAGGATAGCTATCAATAACAACTATATGCTCAGGCTGCTCTGACGGCCCTGTTTAACTAAAGGGCACGCTTCTCACCACAAGATTTGAAGATTAGAGGCGGAGGAAACATGCATAAAGACATCCGTCTCCGGGGGTTACCGTGGCCGCTCCGCAGATGGTGGAGGCCGGCCCACGCTGCTCAGTCATTACAGCCACACAGCAGGATGCTTTAACAGCACCGGGGATTTGCAGGACGCTAACTCGGTGCCCGACGCCGTCTTCTGTGAAAATTGCAAAACCAACCTGCTGAATATCAATAACCAGTCAGCTGAGTCTTTGCCGTTTTCGTTAAGGACACCTTCCCATATCATATCTCAAAAGAATTCACTAGGATCAAATTACACAGATCAATACGCTGACACACCCCGCAGGAGATAAAAAACACGGGCAGCTTCAATTAGTTGCTCATTACTGAAGGGAGACAGCTCACTTGTCAAGTGGTTACCAGTTTTGTTCATTGAAGCCAATCAATGTCCCATCAAAGGTTCCTCTATTTCCATCTCCTGACGGTCGTCGTCAACTTTTATGTGGTTGGAAAATTTTGAAGTCTAAGATGTGTATAATAAAAGCTATATCATTTATTCCTATTTCACAGCTCAATCCACAGGAATCATGGAAGTAAAGTTACAGGAACATGTGCTTTTTATTTTATTACATTTTCCAGAAAAATGCCTTCTGGGCTGTTTTTGACTTTCCAAATTTAAGTGAACCGGCACCACCATTTATTTTCTTTTTGTAGGTATAAAATTATACAGTTTGTTTTGATATTCATTGCCTGTCCAAAAAAAAAAGAAAGTCACACACTAATATGTCGTTGGACCTCCTTCAGCTTACATGACGCCACGCATTGGCTGCAGCATCGTTTCAAGGGGCATTTATTCCTGTCCATGATCTTGTACTGAGGATGGAGAGTTGGACCGCTGCACACAGTCTCCTCCAGAACATCAGGGATTCTCAACTGGATTAAGGTTCCTGTTGTGGCCAATCCACGTGTGAAAATGACGTCTGATGCTCCATCAACCGCCTTGGAATATGACCGTACCATCAGGGAATAATCACATCCATTGATGGAATAACCTGGTCATTCAGTATATTCAGTTTTAAAAAAAATGGCTAGTGTTAGCTTAGTTAAAAAAAATATATATATAGGTTGAAAGAATCCTGTCAACGATGACACACAGAACAAAAGTCCTCAATTATATCCTTTGTGTAATTTGAAGTTAACTGGGTTCTTTTCCAACTGTTAGCTTCAGTTTTAGCTTTAGTTTCATGTTTAGCTATGATAACTGGCAGCAGCTGGACGACTGTGTCCTGTCATGTGGTGAACATCCTTCTCCTTTGTCCTTTTGTTCAGAGTGCTGGACAAGTATTTTGTGTCATGCTTTTTATGATTAAATGTAGGTAGATTTACCTCTCTTATGTTTCCCCCAGTACTTTAAATAGCTAATATTTTTAGTTCATCTGAAAGCTTATCTGTACCTTAATATTGATGTTTTCCTCACTGTTGCATAGATGTCATATCAAATTCCTCCATGGAGGAAAAACTCCAGGACAGCAGGACACATTTTTCCGAGGGTTTATCAGATAATCTCTGATGAACAGCAGCGATAATTAAGTCAAATGGAAAGGCACCAAGGTTGTGCTGGTGTTTGAACGCATGTGTGGAGGTGTAATGAATGAGTGTTGTTATAGAGGTGGCAAGAGGGTGCGGAGGTGGGGGACTTGTGGATTGATGGCAGGTGGGAAAATAAGACAGGAGGGGGGGGAACAAGAGGTCTGACTTCGAGATGAGATGAGGGATAGAAGAAATGGTTAAGAGAGAAGAAGAAGAAGGGGTGGAAACAGAGGAGAGGGGAGGCGGGCTGTTGTGCTGAGGTTGGTAATAATTGGCCTGACAGTGGGAGATGGTATGGTGCTGTTGCTGGGTGGAACATGTGTGTGTGGGGGGGATGGGGTCATGAGCCGAACGTAAAGGGCAGGCAGGAGAGAGACTGGCCATGATAGACCACGATGCTGCACAGCACTCAACTGTAATATATATATATATATATATATATACATATATATACACACACACAGTGGGGAGAACAAGTATTTGATACACTGCCGATTTTGCAGATTTTCCCACTTGAAAAGCATGTAGAAGTCTATAATTTTTATCATAGGTACTCTTCAACTGTGAGTAATGGAATCTAAAAAAAAATCCAAAAAATCACATTCTATGATTTTTAAGTAATTAATTTGCATTTTATTGCATGACATAAGTATTTGATCACCTGTCAACCAGTAAGACTTCCGGCTCTCACAGACCTGTTAGTTCTTCTTTAAGAAGCCCTCCTGTTCTCCACTCATTACCTGTATTAACTGCACCTGTTTGAACTCGTTACCTGTATAAAAGACACCTGTCCACACACTCAATCAAACAAACTCCAACCTCTCCACAATGGCCAAGACCAGAGAGCTGTGTAAGGACATCAGGGATAAAATTGTAGACCTGCACAAGGCTGGGATGGGCTACAGGAGAATAGGCAAGCAGCTTGGTGAGAAGGCAACAACTGTTGGCACAATTATTAGAAAATGGAAGAAGTTCAAGATGACGGTCAATCTCCCTCGGTCTGGGGCTCCATGCAAAATCTCACCTCGTGGGGCATCAATGATCATGAGGAAGGTGAGGGATCAGCCCAGAACTACATGGCAGGACCTGGTCAATGACCTGAAGAGAGCTGGGACCACAGTCTCAAAGAAAACCATTAGTAACACACTACGCCGTCATGGATTAAAATCCTGCAGCGCACGCAAGCTCCCCCTGCTCAAGCCAGTGCATGTCAAGGCCCGTCTGAAGTTTGCCAATGACCATCTGGATGATCCAGAGGAGGAATGGGAGAAGGTCATGTGGTCTGATGAGACTAAAATAGAGCTTTTTGGTCTAAACTCCATTCGCCGTGTTTGGAGGAAGAAGAAGGATGAGTACAACCCCAAGAACACCATCCCAACCGTGAAGCATGGAGGTGGAAACATCATTCTTTGGGGATGCTTTTCTGCAAAGGGGACAGGACGACTGCACCGTATTGAGGGGAGGATGGATGGGGCCATGTATCGCAAGATCTTGGCCAACAACCTCCTTCCCTCAGTAAGAGCATTGAAGATGGGTTGTGGCTGGGTCTTCCAGCATGACAACGACCCGAAACACACAGCCAGGGCAACTAAGGAGTGGCTCCGTAAGAAGCATTTCAAGGTCCTGGAGTGGCCTAGCCAGTCTCCAGAACTGAACCAAATAGAACATCTTTGGAGGGAGCTGAAAGTCCGTATTGCCCAGCGACAGCCCCGAAACCTGAAGGATCTGGAGAAGATCTGTATGGAGGAGTGGGCCAAAATCCCTGCTGCAGTGTGTGCAAACCTGGTCAAGAACTACAGGAAACGTCTGATCTCTGTAATTGCAAACAAAGGTTTCTGTACCAAATATTAAGTTCTGTTTTTCTGATGTATCAAATACTTATGTCATGCAATAAAATGCAAATTAATTACTTAAAAATCATACAATATGATTTTCTGGATTTTTTTTTTTTAGATTCCGTCACTCACATTTGAAGAGTACCTATGATACAAATTACAGACTTCTACATGCTTTTCAAGTGGGAAAACCTGCAAAATCGGCAGTGTATCAAATACTTGTTCTCCCCACTGTGTGTGTATATATATATATATATATATATATATATATATATATATATATATATTAATTTAATATTTATTAAAAATGGTTATTGGTGCAATCTATGATAACTATACATGGTTTGAATTTGTTGATGTTATAAAATGTATGAATATGTATTGATTTAAATGTTAAACGGAAAGATTTTTTATTTTTTTCTTTATTTTCTGTTTTTCCTTTCTTTTTTTATATGCTACCTCTTTAGGTTTGCTTTTAATTTTTGTCTGTATATTACGTGTCGGACCCCAGGAAGAATAGCTGCAGTTTTTCTGTAGCTAATGGGGATCCAAATAAAACTACAAACTCAACTGGTGCTTTCAAGCATGCAGAGATTCAAAAGATGGCCTTACTGTACTGTAAGTATTAGTGCACACCTTCCGCATGCACACGAGCATGAGTGAAGCTCCTACGGGATGCAGAGCCAGCTACTCTGACAGAAAGTGTCCATGTAAGGGATTTAATATAGTGCAAGTCAACAGATGGGCATGCATACGCCGGTGAGAACCGGCTCAAACAAGCACACACTGTAAAGGCAGCCTGCATCTACACACAATTTCCCCCCTCCAGTTGAAACCAGAGCAACCAGACATGCTGCTAAATAAATAGCATGCATTCATTTAATTCCATCTGTACATGTTTATACACAACACACGCGGTAAATAGAGTCAACATCCAGTAATTCTTGTAGGAGCAATGAGCGCTAAATTTATGACGCATTTAAGAAAAAATAAAGGTCGCAACCTGTGAACCTTTCATTCAATATTCGCTTTTGATCTGTTTGTAATTAGTGTCTGATTGACTCCAGCAGAAATTCATCATGGGATCAGGAACCGAGGCGGCATTAAAGAGCATTCTGCATTCAAGCAGAGGTCTAAATGGCACATGTGAGAACTGGGATTTGGCTTAAATGAGGACAGTCAGAAGCAAAACAAATACAAACGCTCCTAAATGAAGCAATACCAGTCTGGATAATTCATTGAGGCTGCAATTAAACTTCAGAGGAGAGTTTTTCACGCAAAACTGATCCTTGCAGAGAGCATGAACTACAGTAAATCCAGCGGCGCTTATCTCTGCCCCTCAGAATGCACTTGAAACGAGGCTTCATAAATATGTCCCAGATAGTTGAATGTATCAAAGGGTCAAAGCCAATTACATCCCTGCAATCTTGTTTATGAGAGCTCAGACAGTTCGTGAGAATGGAATGATCAGCAGAAAGATCAGCTGCAGAAAGCAGCTGAACATTTTTTCCTGGTAACACACACACACACACGGGCTGAAATGTTAGCATTTTTGAGTTTCCATGAGTCTTTGCCTTTTGATAAATCAATCAGCTAATTGTTTAATTTATGAACGCTGAGAAATGCTCAATTTGTCAGAGATCAAAGACATGTTTAAAAATTGTTTTGGTCAACTACAAGAACAGTAAATGGAATTCGGTCTGTAAAAATAGAGGTTTAGTTTTGTTCTAAAGCGCTGCATTTGTACTTGGAAGGTGTAGGTGTGCAGCCGCCCCGCACGTTCAAAAGAGCTTTACGGCTCTCAGGCGGTCCACCTTCAGGCTGAAGGCAGCAGTGGAGACTGACTGCAGGATCCTTGCAGGGAAATGCAAGTGAAGAACAGCAACAGCAGGGAGACATACAGTACAGTATGTTCTGTCCAAATTCACCCACTGCTCGCTATATAATGCACTACTCCACAGTCAATGTAGGCTGGTTCATGTAGGACACTATGAAGACAGCCCAGCAGCAACATGAACATTAGGACCCTACTGACATGATTTTGTCAGCACTGTTCATTAAGGTCCCTGCTGTCAAAGAGGTAAAACGTAAAGGATTGGTGCCTGCTAATGCAGTGGCAGTGTCATTTCCCCTTCAACTGGAAGGGTGCCAGATTGATTGCCCTATCCCCTTACAGTGTCCGTCTCCAGCCTGTGGAACATGCAGAGGGCTGTGCCAGGATGGGCATCTGATGTAAAACCAGTGTTAAAACAGTATGAGGAACCATGGCAATCAACCACGGCAACCCTGAAAGGAGAAAAGAAAAGAAATTGTTGTTGGCACTGACTCATCAACTGGAGAGGTTATACAACCTTAAAACCGGCAGAATGTATGGATCATTATTATCATTATTTTTTCCTCTCTGTAGTGAACAAATCATGATGACACGGTTTCTGTGAAGCCTGATGTGGAGGTTTTTATTGCTGAGCGGATGCTCAGTGTTATGAAGCTAAACAAGCCACAAAGGCTAAAAGCACAGCTAGTTGATCACACAACGTGGAGTCTTTCATTGTTGATGTAGTCAGTGTAACTCCAGTGTGTAACTCCATCTCTAAAGGGAGAGAGCCCAGATGTCCAGTGGAAGAAACTTATCTTGCCCGTTTTATCAGCAATCTTGTTCCTTCGGTCACTACCCACAGGTCATGAGCACAGGTAAGGGTAGGAAAATAGTAGGGCTGGGCGATATGGACCAAAAGTCATATCTCGATATTTTCTAGCTAAATGGCGATACTCGATATATATCTCGATATTTTTTCTGTGCCTTAATTGGGGTTTCCCCCAAAACATTATAGCATAGCATCTCTGTTAGCATCATTTTTTTCTGAGGCAAACCCTTAAAAAAACAGTCAGTTTTAATACAAAGCCTCGTGCCAAATGTCACACAGGTACCTTTATTAACAGAGGTCTGCACAATATCAAAATGTATAAAACAAATGAAATAAAAATAAACTGCCTGCATATATAGAATAAAAATGCTTCTTGAATAAAATAAAACAAATATCCCTTTCCTGCATAACAATTACATTAAAATACACTGTGCAATTAATACAATGTAGACAGTAACAGGCAGACTTTTCCACTGAGGTTGACAGTTGTGCAAATAACAAAACATTTGTAAAACATTCAAGTCAATTTGTCACAAAATAAGCTATATCAAAAACATTTAAAAAAAATGTGAATTTTTTTTTTTTTTTTTTTAATCGATATAAACGATATTGTCTCGTACCATATCGTGTTTGAAAATATATCGATATATATTAAAATCTCGATATATCGCCCAGCCCTAGAAAATAGACTAACTGGTAAATTGTGAGCTACACCACACAGGACTAGAGAAACATGGTTGAATACCTTCTCCAAGTCCGCAAAGCACATGCAGACTAGTTGGGCAACTCCCACGCCCCCTCCAGGACTCTACTGAGGGTGCAGAGATAGTCCACCATCCCACGGCCAGTATGAAAACCACACTGCTCCTCCTGGATCTGAGGTTCGACCATCCGATGCACCCCCCTCTCCAGTAAGCCTGAATAGAGCTTACCAGTGAGGCGGACCCTCCTCTCCCCCTTCTTAAAACGGGGACCACCACCCCAGTCTGCCAATGCAGAGACACTGTCCCTGATGTTAGTGCGATGCCGTAGAGGCATGGCCACAACATCCAGAGCCTTGAGGAACTCGGTTCCTTCCAATCTCTCAGGTCTCGTCAGCATTAAAAGACCCCCAGCGACTTATGCCTGTTGAAGTCACTGAAATGAGAGACATCTACCTCTTCAAAATATTGACTGTTGCTGCTAAGAAGGCCCTGACAAGACTCTGGATGAGAAGCGATCCCCCAGGACTGAGACAATGGCTCGACATTGTTGAAGAAATATACGCCATGGAAAAATTGACTTTTTGTTTGAGAATTAGAGGAAGGGATTTTGCTCAAAAGTGGCAAAAATGGTCTACATTTAAGGTCAAATCCCAGCCATGCCCTTAAAGAAGGGAAAGAAAAGAATGTCAAAATATTACATCTCCCCCAGGTAGTTATGTTATGATTGTTACTATCATTTTTTATTTTTATTATAATTTTTTTTCCCTTCTCTTTCCTTTTTGTGTAACTTGAAAAAGACAAAATAAAAAGTATAAAAAAAAAAAAAAAAAAGACCCCCAGCAAAAAGAGGGAGTCCCGGCAGAGGCACCTTACGGTCCCTCATCCAAGAAATCCAACCAGAAATCTAATTTATTCAAATGAGCACTGAATGTTCTTAAAAATAAAGAGTTACCCCCATTTGGATCCCCAATATTAATGGCTATATTCTAATTGGAATCATACTGTATAAATCACATTTGAGAAGCTATCTAAATTGCTTTAAATCAAAGAGTAAATCTAGTGATTTAGCAGAAAGATGTTGTGTATATTTGACACAGTCACCCAGTTAAGTCAGCTTGTACCCACATCTCAGAGCACAATATGCTGCTATTATTAGTGCAAACACCTCTGCAGCACACCTCAGTTGATTTGTCCTTCAGTGAGAGACAATAGGAGGATGAGGAAGGGAGGTAGGCTGGCAATGAGTCTGGGCTCTCTGCAGTGGAAAAGTAGGTCAGCTCAACGCTTTCATTCATACAGAAGCTGCAAGACACACCACACATTTCTACACCATCAGCATCAGCTCTAATGTATACTTCCACATTCTGCAGGGATAAACACACATTCTTAGTCACAAGAGAGAAAAAAAAATCCCAATCGCTCCGTCTTGGCCACTCGCCATCCATCAGTCCACCTAAGCCGCCCTCCTCCCCCAGGCTGCAGTACGGTGCCAGTGAGACGGGTAGAACTACCCGCTGGCCCACATAACAGCTACTTGCAGAGAGTGTCTGATTCTTTGTGTGTGGGGGAGTGCCAACGTGACTTTGAAAATTGGAAAAAAAAAAAACAATAACGTTTGAGGCCATGCAGCTCTTTGACACATTCATCTAAGGAACATCAAAATCTATACTTATTTTTGAGTTAGTTTAAAATATGTGACACAATCAGATTAAACAACAATTAAAGATGATATTTGGTTGAGTACATCATTCCTTTTTTATGTCTTGTGTTAAGGGTGCACTGCAGAATGAAATAATGAAGAATTAATGTGCAGCACTTTACTGTCTTAAATGTTAAATAAAAGCTTTTGACATATTCCATCTGCTCATGTCTTCATATTACATTCATGTTATTTTTGTTTGATACTGTTCAGTTTTCTTCGCATGCATCTCTGTCTCTTTGCTCCGTCTGTGGTCTGGGATAAGATGTGCTGTTATTATCTGCAGCCAGCAGGGTTATTAATGGATCACATACGTATCAGACAAACATGGATCCAATGGTTGCCATGGGAACTACATCCGCAGCGCCCCAGAAAGGGGGGCGGGGGATCACGGGAGGAGGAGAAGTGGAATGTGAAGAGAAAAACAAGGGGGGAGGGGGAGGAGCAGCAGCGGGCCTGGTGAGGGATAGAGGAAGAAGAAATGGAGAAGGAGGGGTGGCGCGACGGAGGAGGAGAGAGAAGCCCACTTCTATCAGTGTGAAATATTTGATTCAGCAGAAGGGGTGACCTTGGAGTAGAAGACAAAGGCAGATTCTCTCCCCCTCTCCGTCTGCTTTTCTTATCACTCCTCCTTCCTCTCGGGCTTCTTTCATTGTGCTATAATAAACAATATTAGTGCCATCTTCAGTTAACATAGAAAAGACACAATGGTAAGTTTAGTGAAGTCCTCTTTTTGTTGTAAAGTACCAACCAGTCACTATAGCCAAAACATTCAGGCACAGATTTGATTCTTACAGACAGACACATGAATGTGTGACCTTAACGTACAATTAAGTATTTATTTTTTCCAACTTTCATCCTTTGCACAACAGACTCACATACTTTGAGCTTCCAGGTGGACTTTGCAACTGCTGTGTTTTGTAACAGCTTTGTGAATTATGACAACAATCCCAGATCTGTCAAAATGCTGGCTGCAGATCAGCTCTTTGCATGTTAGAGTCCTGAAGGCGTGTATTAGGACAGTCCGCATGTCATTTGTGGACTCGAGGCAGCAGTTTGACGCTGTCCTTTGGGATACTCTGTGGGGAGTCCTATAGGAGGACGGGACACCGAGTCTGTCATGAGCAATTTAGCCCGTAAATCAAGGGATTTATCCTGGGAGCTGGATGCTGCCAGGGCTAGCCATCGTCATCAATTCTGTTCTCAATTTTTATGGAGAAAAATTCTCCAGCTGTCACTGGAGTAGTTTGCATCCAAGTGTGAAGCGGCAGGCATAAGAACCTGGACCATGGAACCATGCTCGGTTAGAAGAGGGCTGGCGGTGTGACATCTAAGGTCATGCAGACTCTGTGCTGGTCTGCAATGGTGAAGAGACAACTGAGCAAGACTGTTTACTGATCAGTCTACGATCCAGACCTGACCTATGGTCACAAACTGACAAAAAAAGAGATTGTGGTTATAAACAGGTGAAATTACTTTCTTTTGAAGGGTGGCTGGACTCTCCCTTCGAGTTAGAGTAATGAGTGCGTTTACATGGGAAGTTTAATTCCTCTTTAATTCAGAATTAAAATTAAATCCGATTTAAAATGAATAAAAACTACCATGTAAACACCTAATTCCGAATGAAAATGGCCATTCCAAATTAGACTTAATTCCGAAGTAAATGGCTGGTTTATTCCGATTTTAAATCCGAATAGAATAATTCCACGATCATGTATACACTCATTCCGCTTTAAATTAATTCCGGTCTTTCTGCGCTGCTCGTTCCCTTGCCCGTCTGTCGCGATGACGCTTATATTCCGCGCTGGGCTTGTTTTCAAAACAAAGTTTCAAGATGGCAGCACGCAGTAAACGGTGGTCAAGAGCAGAGACGATTTATTTAATAAATAGCTTGGAGGACCTGGAAATAATTAAAAGAACAGATGGTAGGAAACATAAAAATTGTGAGCTTTTCAAAGTTGTAGCGGCTAAGTTTGTTTTTCTTCCTGTAGACGTAACTTCCGGTCCACCCCCTTATCCAATCAGAATCCCTCCCAACCCCCAGACCTTAAGCGGAATTGGATAAAGCCGATCAAACGTGTTTTCCATGTAAACCTCAATTCGGAATTACTATTTCCATGTAAACTCGAAGGAAAATAGTTTAATTCTGAATTATTTAATTTGGAATAATTAATTCCGAATTAAAAAACATCATGTAACCGTGGCCACTGTAGGAGAAACTCAGAAAAGAGTTGCTTCTCCTTCAGAGTGAGAGGAGCCAGAAGAGATGGTCTGGGTATCTGGTTAAAATGCATCCTGCTGTAGAGATTACATCCTTTCCCCTGGAATACCACGGTATCCGCCTGGAAGAGCTGGAGGTGGTGGCTGGGGAGGGGGATGTCTGGGCCTTCCTGCTTATGCTGCTTTCCCCACTACCCAAATCCAGATAAGTGGAAGTGAAAGGATAGAAGACTTAATCATCTGAAACTAACCCCCCTGCTGCCCCCCAAAAACAACCCATTTGAACACATGTAGGTATGAGTAGTACATACTCTGTGTACACAGTACACAGATTTTTAATTCTGTATACAAAGGGAACACTGGCACACCACTGACACGACTCCTACCAGGACAAAAACAGCCTCCGTTATAGTCCAGTACTAAACCCTAATTCCTGGTGGGATGCTAGCTATTGATATTAGCTTGGAGACAATTGATGTACTCCACCAGTCTGCAAATTATGTTTGTCAAATCTGATACAGGTTAAAGTCACAGTAAAGCTGGGGGTTGCATGGGAAAAAATAAAGAGAAGTTAGAGGCATTGGATAGCAAATTTCTTAAAAAATGTAAATACTGGGATCTGTGTTATTGATGCCAACCTGGAAGTAACAAAAACATGCAGTTCATCGACTGACCACCAGGGTCTGGCTCTGGAAGCAAGTCGATCTTATGATGGCCGTGTTAAAATGTCCAACTTTGCATCAGAAATAAACATATTTACAGCCTGGTTCAAACACAGTTTGAGTCTTGACAGACAGATTTCACCTCCATGCTACAACTGTACGGGGGGGGGGGTAAATGTTTTGTACTACGACAGGTAAAGACACACAAAGAAATACATTTATATGTAATTAAGGGTGTGGACCTCTGATTGGTGACCAGTTCAGCCTCTGTTGCCACTTTTGCTACTGATTTCTGAGCTGTGAATAAAGACGTACCAGAGCATAATCGTTCACATTTTAAAGGGGATTTATTTTGTTGTGCTGTGAAATGTGAGGAAAGGCTTCAAGAGCACTCAGAAAACCAACGGGTGACATCACAGATGGTTTGTCCAGTAATTGTTCAATCTACGATTTGGCACCAGGCCTCCATGATGTCAAATCTCTGCTTAAGCTACTGCCCCTGCGACCAGACCTCGGATAAGCAGAAGGAAACGGATGGATGGACGGATGGATGGATGGGACCTGCCAAGGTTTTTTTTCCATGACCAGCAACACAAATATAAAAGTTGTACAGTACGAAAATCATATACAGATCTCACATCACCCAAAGGAAAATTTTCAAAATGGGATTCACAGACAGACACATGGTCACAATGCACCCTGGGTAGCACTGATAATTACTTTCATGCCACATGGATCTGCTGATCCATTCACTCTTTTTGGACAACAGTAGTTCAGGAACTTTCCTGTATTTCTCGCTGTAGGATCCCTCAATCACGGCCACTCTGTTTACACAGTGATCTGACAGAAGTCGACAACCTCCCAATCAAAGACAGAAATCTGCTTCTTATTTCTCTAGCATCGTCAAGGAAACCATTCTTCATAACTGGAAATCCCCAAACTCTACACATCAGCCACTGGACAAAAACAATAATAATAATTTGTTATTATTATTATCACTGGGTTTAATCTTAAATCTTGATAATAAATAATAAACAATAATAATAATAATAATAATAATAATAATAATAATAATAATAATAATAAGAAATTGATCAAAATAATTAAACTCATCTATTTATCGTCCGTCTCTCTCTCTCCCCTTCTCTTTTTTTATGTCAGAATAATTATTACGCGTCTCCACCTGTTATTTCGTGGATAAAAAAAAAACAAACTAAAAAAAATAAAAATGTAAACCTTCCTATAGGCTACAGCTACAGACTTATCCGCTGTACCTGCAATAATCCCCCCCATCATTTGCTCGATGGTTCTTTCACCGATGAACACTTGGCACGCTTTTTACCAGAGACCAGAAATCAGTAAAGGCTGATCAGACGCCACGAGCAACATTTTCTCCGGGTGTTATTCATCCGTGCCTAAATGTGACTGAAAATTAACACCAAACTTGATGCAGATAATGATTTTTGTATAAAGATACTAGCGCAGATTACATAAAAAGAAACAACTCTGAAGACTTATCTGTAGTAATTATGGGTCTGAATGCGTTTAAAGCACTGGTCCAAGTCGTCAGTGCTCAAATCCGAGTCCAGTCATGTCATTAGAAGTAGGGCTCAGTTCTGGCAGATAATAGGCCTAAAATACCCATCACACACTAAGAAATGAATGAGACGAACACAGACGCCAGCATGTCTGCATGGTATGACGGCGAGCTCTTCCACTTTCAGGCTCAAGTGATTTCTGAGTTACCTGAACCAAGAACGCAAGACAAAACAGCTTGTATTTCTGCAGATCAATAAACCGATATGACTGATATGGCCTCCTTCATTTATTAATCTTCATCCGTTTTGCATCATTTGCGCTCTTTTCCTTCCAGCTCATCCCCACTTCCCTCCCTCCTTCCAACACTGAGCCAGTGCTCAGTTTCCACTTTTACCCGTGCACTCGGTCCGACCCAGTGCTTCCCAAACGTATCCCGGGGGGGGGGCAGAAGCTGAGGGAGCAAGGTTAAACGTTGACGTCTTCAGGGAGGGGGCTAGGAGCATCACACTGACAGATCAGTAAAGGGCTGCTGACTCACACTGCTGGGTGGGAGGAGCCACATGTGAATGGGTGGGGGCAAAGGGGGATGAATGGTAGAAAAAAGGTGAGAGGAGGGAAAAAGTGTGAGCAGATGCAATCTTGTTGGGGGACAAAAATCTTTACTTGTTTTGTTCTGACCATAATAAAAAAGGCTAGTTTAGTGTTTTCTATTACATTAATACAACAGCAGTAAACTAAAATGTGAAAGCCTTAAGGCTGAATTATGGTTCTGCGTTAAACCTATGCCGTAGGGCAGTGGTCCCCAACCCCCGGGCCGCGGCCCGGTACCGGGCCGTGGGTCATTTGGTACCGGGCCGCACAGAGAAAAAAAAAAAACAAAAAAAAAAACTTTTTTTTTTTTTTTTTTTTTAATTAAAAAATAATTTCTGTAGAATCCCCGACTGATAATGTTTGACTCTCAAACTGATGGTTCACAATGTTTTTCTTCCTTGGATGTAAATACACTGCAAACACACCGTAAGAGCTATAAAGGAATAAAATAAAATAGTTAGTCTTTCTACATTCATACAAGTTTAACTTAATGAGTTAATGAGAAAACAAACATAAAAACACATTTATAGAAACACTGATATTATAGGTAATTTACAATTTCCATTATTTCATTTTATTTCTTCAAAAATGATGTTTTTTTATTATTATTATTATTATTATTACTACTACTATAGCGAAAATACCACAGTTTTTAATGCCGGCCATTTTATTTAGTTCAGCTACACCTTTAGATTGGGCCGTGGAAATATTGTCAGACATTAAACCGGTCCGCGGTACGGAAAAGGTTGGGGACCACTGCCGTAGGGTACGCGGCTACGCGGGAGTCTCTCCGTAGCCTACACCGTAGCCTGACGTGCACCTCCCAAAAAAATGTAACTACGCGTCGAGGCAACGCAGACCCAACACAGACCGAGAGGGCTGTGATTGGTTCACTTGGTAGCAACGCATTTCCGGTTCCGGTTCGTGAAGCAGTAGTGAACTTTCAGCGCTCTTTTCTTCGTGTGTGTGTGATTTTTTTTTTTTTTGGGTTGTTTTGGTTTTTTGCACAATAGTTTTCCTTATCTCTTTGAATCAGTATCAACTAGCGCTCTGGGGGGGTTTTGCACCGCGGCAAAATGGAGTGACGGAGAAGTCCGAAGGGTTCACGACGGCGTCACGGCAACGGCGTAGGCTCTGCGTTGGTTTAATGCAGACGCTTAAATCAGACTTTAGCCTTACTAAAATCCAGCCTGTTTATTGAATTTCAAAAATGTGCAAACAGCTACAGTACAGTCATATTGTTTTATTAGACGAGATATCCTCAATTTAATAAAAATGTAGTCAACATGAAATCCTGGTATTCCTCAGGTTTACACGACGTGGTGCAGGTCCAAAGGAAGAATCCATTAAATCCAGATCAGCTGTCAAACTGCAATAAAGAGGACGGACTTCGGAGGAGGACACACTTGGAGCAAATCTTTCACAGGTTCTGTTGATACCCGAACTATGACAGTGTAAGGGTCATAACAGCTTTAAGAATGATTTTAAATTGATTAAAAGTCCAGAAAAAAAAGTTGTAATGATCAGAGCAGGGTCAAGTCTGCTGAATCATCAAATCAGACAATAATGAGGAGCTGAAGGTTCCTGCAGCTGCTCAACCGTGTATAATCTCTAAAGGTCTAAAAAATTATTATCACACCGTAAATATGTATTGCAAAGGATAACATTCCCGAGTTGATAAAACTGATTTTGTAGTACACTTTTCAATCATTTTCCTCTATGAGGCTAGTATATTCACAGAACCTGGACCCTTTCCCAGTCTTGGACAACTCCCCTGCCCTCTAAGCCCTTCACAGGCAGCACATCCTCCATTGCAGGAGTGCACTGACACGGTGATGCACAAACAATTGATAGCTCATCTTAATCCATATTTTCAAGGCGAGGGCCTTGCAGCAGGGCTTCTTTTCGTCTAGTGGACAAAACGTTTTAAGCTCCCGTAGGCTCAAATGACTTGTGAAGATAAGCCACAGCTGCTAATTAATGTAAAAAGATTGATCAGTTGATTCTGAGAAACCGTTACATAACTCACCTTAATTTCAAAGCTTCATAAATGTATTAACTTCAGAAACTGAATTAAAGGAACTTGAGCTTTCCAATAGTACGTCGCATGTGCACCTGCTCAATGTTGTGATGCACGTGTGCCTCATTATTATTAGATTATTAGATTTCCTCTTATCTTCAGACGTCCGGTTTGTTCGCTACTTTGATTTAAACTTTCAGAATCTAAACTTCCTTCTTATTACTTTGACTTTGGCCTAAATGTACACGTGTTTTGCAGTTTACTTTTCCTTTTCAAAGCAAATATTGGAAGTAATGCTACAACAGTTTTGTTAAAGACACCCCAATGAGTAGGGATGGGAATTGATAAGATTTTTCCAATTCTGATTCCATTTTCGATTCTGTTTAACGATTCGATTCTTTATCGATTCTCTTATCGATTCTCATTTGGAAAAAAGGAGAACAAACACGTCGATTAGCATCGATTTTGTTTTCTCTTTGAACAAAAAATACAAGTGAGGTCTTAAGTCCCCAGCCTTGGGCTCCTTCATGGTGGGCCAGGGGGTCCTCACAAAATTATTTGTAATATAAAATATGTATTTAATATAAAATAATAATAATAAAATAAATATTCTTCTTTAGAAATTCTGTAGAAATTAACTAAATACAACAAATTATTCTGTGGCGATTACACAAGAATGTCCGGTAACATGTTCAACACCACATACTTAGTCACTGCTCGGTGACATTCATCTATTCTGGCCTGATACTTCCCTGCCTTGATGAAAGGAGAAGCTAGCGGTAGATGCTCTTTAACTTCTCCCATAGATGAGCACAAGGGCGACGGCTTCGGCCCACCGAGCTATCTACCGCCCGTGACGCCAGCAAATTGTCGCTGCATAAAGGAGCCTCTGATTTTCAGCTAGAAAAGCTCCAGTTGCAGACTGGCAGGAAGAATGGAGGAATAGAAACCTGCGATGCACAAGTGTTGCTCACGGGGCAGCTTTGTTATTCATGTCTGACTGGCACATGCAGGACAGTCTTCACCAGCTCTCTGTCGTTCACACATTTTGGGATTTGTATGCTTTCACCCTGAAAAAATGTTCCACTTCTCTTGCTTTTGGGAACAAAAACATCTTTGCACAAATATATTGCCTTTTATAGAGACAAAACCTGCATCCTTCCACCTGTGAGAATTGAGGTTGAGGATGAATAATTCAATACTGAGCTATTTTTATATGTAGATCTCAGCGGGGAGGGCGTGAATCAGAGTGGAAGTGTGTGGATTGAGCCGTCTGAGAAACAAACTTTAACAAACTTAAAAGTTAAACTGAAATTGAGTTCTTAATTTATTCTCATTTTCAAAAAATCCATGTGAAATCCCAAGACATGGCAAGCTTTACCTCTGAACATCACCTTACTGGCATCCGTTGTTCGTCTCTGTGTCGCTAGAAAGGTCCAGAACGCCTAATAACTGGACGAGAGCAGCAGGTGGAGTAGAAACGCAATTTTTCTTTTAGTTCAGCTGAAAACAGTTGTCAAAAATTCATTACTTGGTCTATAATCTCTCCTGTGCCTACAAGAGTGTTGAACCGGGGTCAGTTTGCATTTCTTAATATTTAATATTCATCTATTAATAAAGAAAAAAAGGTGTTTGCGTGAAGCTTAAATATAACTCATCGTTTCGCTTTTTACTTCTTGCTAAGAACTGTGACTTTTGTTTGGAAATGTTAATATTAAAAGTAAATTGATACTTTCCAGCACAGATTCATGCATGTTACAGGATAAAGTCTTCCAAGATAAAACCTGCGAGGAGATGGAGGCAGGACTATACTCCAGCTGCAAGGCTTTTATGATGGAAAAAATAAGCAACTGAGGTGTTTACACTCCAACTATTCCAACTGGCAAATGACGGAAACTCAAAATCAGAATAATCCTCTCCAGGATTAACTGGCAAAGACCAGTTCAGCAGCAGTGCAGCAGTCTGTTAGGCCACAAGGGGACCAAAACTAACTTCCAAGCAGTAAAAGACCTCTCTTTAATTAGTTAATATAATCTGATAACAGGAGACACTGAAAAACCATCAGATAGGGAAAAAAAGAACAAAATGAGACTTTCAGGTGGAAATGCAAAGTGATGTAATCAGAGAAAAAACACAGAGCATCTCAGAAAGAGAATGGTATCCCATCTGTTAAACATGGTGGTAGTATCATGGTGTGGGCTTGTTTAGCTGCATCTGGGCCCATCGTCATGGAGGAAATCATGACCCATGAAGTCTGCTAGGAGGTACAGCTCATCTGTTCTGAGCACTATGCAGTACAACAGTGAGAGAGCACAGGCTTTACCAAGGAAAGGTTAAAAGAATAGTAATGGAAAGGAGCAGTTAATCTTACCAAGATTTTACGGGTATGGAAAAGTGAATCCATCCATTTTCTATACCCGCTTCATCCTTTTCAGGGTCACGGGGGTCTGCTGGAGTCTATCCCTAATTTTCAGGCGAGAGGCAGAGGTTCACCCTGGACAGGTCACCAGTCCATCGCAGGGCCACATATATAAACACAACCAGACACACTCACACCTACGGGCAATTTAGAATCACCAATCAATCTACTACGCATGTTTTTGGACTGTGGGAGGAAGCCGGAGTACCCGGAGGGAACGCACGCAAGCACGGGGAGAACATGCAAACTCCAAACTGAAAGAGTCGAACCGGGCCAGGGAGTCGAACCGGGGACCTTCTTGCTGTGAGGCAACAGTGCTAACCACCAAGCCACCATGCTGCCAAAAGTGAATCCAATTTGTCAATTAATAAACTAACTTGCTAATGTTTTCCTGTTAACTTAGCCTCCATTTGGGTCATTTGAGAGCTAACCTGAAAATCTACTCATGCTTAAGATTTCTGCAGAAATCCACCACATGTAGCTCATGCGGCTCTGCTTCTCTCTTCTTACCATCTAGTGATTCTTTACTGTACGTGAGGACTTGTGAGTGACCCAAATCCATCACGGACTTTTATAAGTCCATATGTGACAAACGTGTTGCAGCCCCCACCACAGCATCCTCAACACCCAGATAAACACGAGAGACACTCGAGAGACAGAGAGAGAGAGAGAGAGAGGGGTGGCTCATCCCATCTAAATATAGGCCTCAACAGCAGCAATATCTTAAATATTTTATTGCCTCTTCTCCAGAAATGGAGGAGGAAGGGGGCAGGAGGGGGGGAAACAAATGAGAGGGGCAGGACAGGATAAAGCAGAGGAGGGAGCTCAAAGAGCTTCGTGAGAGAGTGAGAGAATACAAAAGGGGAAGTAATCAAAAAATAAGAAGTGGAAAGAAACCACGATAAGGGGAGGGGGGGCATAAGGGTCTTATTCCCCTTCCTTTGTATGCAAATTAATGATCTATTTCTGAATTTCTCTAGACAACTGGTGCGTCAAGGCAGATAAGAGGGTTATCCTCTTAAGAATGGGCTGGAAATCTCTGAGTCACTGCAGTCTCAGCCAGTTGTGTGTAGTATTGATGACTTCCGCTTGACGCTATCGCAAAATTAAAACCACAGGCAACTCCTCAGCAAAATGCAAATATGTGAAAAGATAGGATGTATAAAACAGATTTATGCCAAGGAGATTTGGAAACTGCCAAAAACAAACGTCACACTGAAGCATCCAGCGGAGCGTTTATTCCCTTGAGCAGAGTCGTTCTATTTTGGCCTCGCTGTAACTGAGAGGATGAAGTGCTGCTTTGTTGCTGCTGTAAGATGCCCTTCTCTCTGCATACTGTGCACTGTGCAGCATGCTGAAGGAGAGATAAAGGTTAAAACCCCATCTAAAGGGAGTTGCAGTGGCAGGACGGCACATGCAGACCAATCATGCAATATTGATACACAAGCAGGTCCCATGTGGAGCTGAGATGTGGGGAACCTTCTTGATGCGGACACCCCCAACGGAGCAACACAGGACATGCACCAGCACATACAGATGTGTTTCCATGTGCCGCTGCAGCCTTTGTTCTGTTTCACAGTGATGGATGAGTGTGAAGGGTGAAGCACGTGGAGGGTCACTAGCTGAGGCCCTGCAGAAAAATGGGCTGCATCCCAGGACGAGGTGCCGCCACAGAACAGCATCGATGGAGCATGTTCACACCTCCTTTCTACCGAGGCAAAGATGCACACACACGGCTGGCAAATGAGATGGCATGAATAGTTCTGTTTGGATGATAGAACCCATCTGAAGTTGCACTTCAGGTGTATGCGAGACAAAAAGAGACAGAAAACCTTCAATGCTTCATGATCATTATTAGCATCCACCAGCAGTGGATTGTTGCATCTCCCCTCAAGAGATGGGAGCAGTCGAGTCTATTATGGCGCTTTTCCACTAGTACCTACTCAGCTCTAGTCATCTCGGCTCGACTCAACTCGGCCTGGTTTCTTTTCCATAACAATTCAGCACCTGGAGCAGAAGTAGGAGGGTTGGAGCGAAGCTGCTGTGACGTATTTGATTGTGTGATCTAAACGGAGAAGACAACAACACTAAAGATGTAGAACCTGGAGGAGATGATATATGTGCTGCTGGGTCTGTGGCTTGTGTTCGATATCAAGTTAAAAAATGAGAGTCAAAGAAGCTTCAAGCGGCGACGCTTTTTAATTTTTATTTGATTTTCTCGCGCTGCTGAAAAGTCAGCTGGAGCCGCGAGCAGCTATGAAGTGACAGAGCTCCTGGTAGATCTGGTCGTTCCTTATCGCCCGTCTAGATCCCTTTTTAATTCTCTCCTCAGCCACCAGGTTTATGAACATCTGCACCTCAGAGTTGGATCATGAAACAGACTTTCGTGCTGCCGTTGCTGGTCGAATAAAATGAACAAAAAGCCGCCGTCAGTCGCTCTTTCGCTGATTTCCGCCTCCTGACTCAGACGTCTGACTCCCAACCCCCCGACCAATCGGTGGCCTGTAGTGTGATGACGTCAGATGCAGCCGACACAGCCGCTTAGAACCTCGGCAAGGTAGAAAGAGAAAAAGTATCTACTCGGCACGTTACACCCCTAGTGGAAAAGCGCAAAACTGAGGCGAGGCGAGTCGGGCTTAGTAGGTGCTAGTGGAAAAGCACCATCAGGGATGCTCTGGCGTAAGACGAGCGAGGCTACGGGGAAATGGTGACGTCAGCGTGTTTCTGCATCTCTGCTGACTGGGGTTTTTTACAGCGCTGTTGCACAGATATCCACAGACGAACACCCAAGAGCAGAAGTTTCACAAGCAGGAACACGGAGCCCGAGTGTGAGGGAAGGGCTCGGCTGGGATGCAAATGCAGACGTATTGAGTGTGAAGGGTTTCAAAAGGAAGCAGGGCAACACCAGAGTGTGAAAACAAGGAAACCTGCTCAAAGCTCAGTGAGACGTGCTCTGGATTAAAGAAGATGGAAGTGCAACTATTAATTCAGGCCTCATTGGCAAACTGCTCCTGCTGTCTCAGGTTCGCAGGGTTTTCTTCTGCAGGCTGCATGTTTCAGCTCTTTCCACAGATGTTCAACAGGATTTAGATCAGGACACTTCACAATGGTCCAGAACAAACACTCTTTAGTGCTTGTGGTTGTGTGTTTCGGGTCATTATCCTGTTGTGCAGCAGAGATCAAGCTTTCTGACACCGAGCAGCACACTTCCCTCCAGAATGCCTTCATAGTTTTGAAATGTCACCGTACTCTACATGGATTCAAGACACCCTGCCTGTGTTAAAGCAGCACCTCAACCCCAACCCCCTCTCTTTGCCACCCGCTGTCTTTCTTGCTTGCTTAAAGCAGCATGTCTTAGCAGCATCAGAGGATAATTTGGGAGTTTCTTGGAAACCAAGGAAATTTAACCAAATGGTGTGGAAAAGTGATCCACACATTTTTGCAGCTGATTTTGCAGCTTGGTTTAAAGGATTGGGCACCATACTTTGGTCCACACAACACTATGATGGGTCCCCAAAAACAAACTTGTCACTGCTTCTACCACCATTAAATATGTGGTTTTGAATGAGGCATTTAAGCCTAGTGAATGAACTACCGTTAAATTTGGTTAAGGCATTAAATGTGATACTTTCTTTCTATGAATATATTCATAGCTGTGCTGTTTTGTTCTGTGAGGACAATGAGACATTTTTCTCAATCGGGTGACTCGAGAATATAATGCAAGAGTCGGAGCTCCTCGCAGCCACGACAATGAAACCTCGCCATCAGACGCCTCTGCAGTGGTTTATCCGGCGGATGCGTTCCTAGTCCGTTATCTCATCCACACCATATTTACTCTCACACAATTCAGTGTCGGAGTGTCTCATGGCCTTAATGCCTAAATAAAATCACATGAGGCCAACAGGACGAACCACTTAATGAAAGGGAAATGAGAGCGAATGCCAGCCACGGGCATCTGAAATAGTCTTAGTCTGTTGGATTTGATAAGAAATCCAATCTAATGAGTCAAATGAAACCCTTTAGGTTTAACTAGGGACAAAAGGCCTGAATGGTTAAAACAACTGCTCCTCTATGTCTGCAGTGTGTGTGTGTGCGCTCATACTCTTCAACAAAACTATATTAAAGTAGAAAGAGGGGGAATGAGCACAACTAAACTGTGTCTAGTGGAAATGTCTTACCCAATTTCTTTGGCGGCTGCTGGGAGAAAAACAATATGCAAGAAGACAAAAGCCTGCTGTTTAAGGGCAGCGTGTGCAGGCTGCAGATAATCCATCGTAGGCAGCATCTTACTGGCATAACATCCTTGTGTACTCCAACAACAAAACATGATCAACTTATTTTTTAAAGAGTTCAGTTTGATGTTAAAAGAAGTGGAAGGGTGTGACACCCAAGAGTGTTTAATACGGGAGGGTTCGACGCTTTCCCCTAGAAAGTTGTCGACGTACGACTTCACAGAACAAATAGAACAAGACCCGATGGTTCAATATCAGGAGGGTGGATGTGACCAGCAGCTTATCTGCACCTGCTTTTCTTTAAATGACACAAGAGCAGTGTAATTACTGTGTAAAAGTTGTCCGGACTCAAATCCCGTCATCACTTCACTTTGTGCCGTTCAGACTGAACGGTGCTGCACAGACATATTTCTAAAAGATCACATTTTTTTTTAAATATGAGAACCAACTAAAAAAAAAAAAATCAATCAATCAATCAATCAATCAATCAAAGTTTCCTGTAGTGTGTAGAGTGTGACAATATAATCCAGACAGCTAACCACACTACAATATTAGCTGTATTACAAACATCCAGAACCTCGGCTGTGAACCTCAGGGTAAACATGAAGGAAGAGCGGTGAAACAAGGGGTTGGGATGATCCGAGAGGAAGCGTGATGTATCGGATGTTACAGCACGACGTGGACACTAGTAAGGACATCATCTTTTAATAATGTGGTCCGTCTTGTGTCTCTCCTGGAAAATGAGACATAATTCCCTTCGATACCACTTCAGAAAATAAATGTAAAATCAGTATTTATAGGTATTTCGTTTCTTTTCTTAGCTCATTTTCTCATCGGGTGTTGTTAGGATCCAAGTAAAAATCCCCGGAGTGTGCAACTGTGGTCTCGATTATCCACACAAACATTCCTGGTCGTTAATGTTTCACATATTGGATCTTCACGATTTACTATAAGATTTGCGAGACTCAAATCTGACTCCAGCAGTTTCTCACTCTCATTACTTCACCCGCACAGAAATATTTGAACAAATAATCAGTATAAACATCAAAATGATCAGAACGTTACCTAGATGTGTCAGAAAGAGAGAAATGGGACCATATCAATCCCAACTATCTGGTGGTTCTCCATGTCTTTTACCAGTGGAGCTCCGACCTCTGGTTTTAATACCAACCTGACCTTTTTGTCTAAAACCATTTATCTGAACCTGAACTGCTTATTTAGAAAATGTTTGGCACATTTAAAAAATGTTTTAAAATCTTTTGGGCTTGTTTGTTTTTCATTTCAGTTTGGTTATTTTTTTGCTCTGTGGGTTGCATTTCCGCTTGGAAAGTTTCACATAAATAAGGATTGGCCGAGTCCGGAGCGACGTAAAGCCGGTCTTCTTAGGTCCTGAGCAGAGCTCTGAGCTCAGATTAAGTGAACATCACAGTCTAAGTGAGGACAGCTGTGACGGTGTCCTACATCTGGCCCTTAATCCGCCCGCCACGGGTCAGTGGTCCACGCCAAACATGTGTCACAACGCAACTGGATTCAACATGATGTTTTAGAAATGAGATTTAACCCTTTACAGGGCAGGTGACCATATTTGGTAACTTTGATTACTGCAAAAAAAGTTAGTGTTGATAGAGGTCTCTTAATATTCTCCAATAACCCTGTAGAGTTAAACATTTAGAATTGAAAGTATTTCATTGAGCGCCCTTTGAAGGGGTTGAGAGAGAATGAAAACATTAGGACGCCCCTGCATTGATGCGGCAGATTAACTCAAGTGCGGCGGGTTCAGGTGGGGAAGATATGCTCACTGAAACTGGAAGATATGCATCTTTGCTCTTCTTGTCCTCGTGTCGAGTCTTCCAGATTTGGAAGCAGATGAAATGAAAAGGAGCTCCCTCTCTTCCAGAACTTGTTGCACACAACTTTTTAAGCATCCCCTCCCACGGCGCCTACCTCTTGAAATGGCCAAGCAGCGTGCCGACCAGCTCGCCGATGCGGCTCTCGTTGGCGGGCACCATGCCCTGCAGGCACACCACCAGATCCCTGCCGTCCTTGGTGTGGAACACAACCAGCTGGTCCTTCCCAGGAGACACGCTCACCCCCGTCACCTGGGAGAGGCACACACAGGTCCAGTTAAACACGGATAACCATGCACACAGCCAACAGCAAGGTAGAGGAAGGTACAGGTAAGAGCGGGGTTTCACAAGCGTTGCACATATTGTTATACAGTAATCCCTGGCTATAACACGGTTCACTTTTCACGTCTCGCTGCTTCACGGATTTGCATTGAGCATCGTCTTCTGCATTCTGATTGGGTAAACAGTCTCCCCGCTTCTTCACTTCCTGTGTCAATAACGTTGGTTGCTTAGCAACAATGCTGAGAACGGCCAATGAGCTTCAGCAGCAGCTCAAGAACGGGACACTTTGATGAATCGTTCATTACAGTTCTCAAATATAATCCATGGTAGCATGTGGGTTTATAAGAATCTTTTTGCCCAGAAGAAAAAAGAGCGACAACAACTACCCATAACTATGTTCTTCTCTCGAAAAAACACATCTGAACCGCGGGCTTTAGAAGAAAAAGACGCTACAGAGCGAGTCAGGATGCAGCGGCATCAGAAGAGCAGTGAAATACACACCAGTCACAATTTGTCTGACTGTACTTACTGTATTTTTTTTTCATAATCATTTTTATTTTTTTTCCCCGTTCAAATCCAATTAATCGGGTCGCGGTGGGGCGGGGCTGATCTCTGAAATTTGAAGCCTTGTAATTGTAAAAAAAAAAAAAAAAGTTGCTATTGCGGCTTTCCTGTACTTATTAGAGCCGCTTGAGAGTTTTTGTTGGGTCCTGTATATTTGTATGACGCGCTGCTGCTGACATAGAAGCACGCTGAGTCCGAGATACGTTTTATGGCGTTTAATAACAAAACTTCAGTCACATCGGCCTCCCGATTACATTCACTTAGGTTTTAAATGTGTACACTGCAAAGTGTAATCGGGGAGATCAGTAAAATGCGGTCAACAAAAATTACGGCTACCCAACGCTCCTCTCTCCACCTCAGTGCAGGTGATTTGATTCCTTGTATAAGCTACGGTGACGACCCACGGGACCCAAACTTCCTTCATCACCGTGGCAACCAGATCAAACAAATGAAACATCAATATATGGCTCCTACAGTTGCTACTTCGCGGATTTCACCTATCACAGGTTCTTTTTAGAACGTAACCCCCGCGAAAAACCAGGGATTACTGTACATCGCATAGAAACACACAAAGTGTGTATACAGATGAGCATTTGTTTGAGACATATCTTGATTTAGCAGATATAGAAACTGACATGAGGAGGGAAGATACCTTATAGTTATAGTAAACTGGAGTGAAGAAGGTTTTGAAGTGCTTAAAATGTAAGAGGAGCCTCTTTCATCAGGCCCTGTTCTCCATCCTGCACATTTTAAAAACCATGACAGCCTAAAGCTTCCTTAAACAAGACTTTCTATAAACTGGGGGGTGGGTGTTTCCAGAAGTTTGACTGAATACAAACCAACATTAAATCGCTGTGTCACACAGAAGATGTGTGATGTTGCCCTTCATGTTATGCAGCGTTATTTTTTGTGCATCCGCAACAAAGGCTTAAAATAAGGCTGACAGTCCTCTGGGGAACGGTGAGACCGAAGAAAAGGAAGTCTGGTTTCCTTGTTTGGAGCCTTTGAGAGTTCTGAGGCAGCAGCGACTCTGGATTTACACTGAAAGCGTCATAGGCATCCGGCTGCCATTCATTTTCTATGAAAGCGCGCTGCGAGAGGCGTTGGAGGCCACGGAGGCGTTGGAGGCATCAGGAGCGCCAATTTGAAGTTAAAATCTCAACTTTGTGCGAATGAGCAGCAGCGAAGCCGAGGCAGCGTCCAATCACAGACCGGGATTCCCAAAGCAAGAAGCCTCAATGCAGATTGTACTTTCATGTTCACACAAACGTACACTCATTCACATGCGTACAGGAGCAGAGCTGTGCACTAACAAACTTATTTTATCAGGAATTAATATATTTCATCCAGCAAACTGACATTTTTGCTGATTTGACTGCGGTTTTTACCTGAACTAAATGTTTTTACCTGAACTGCTCATGTGAAACACGTAACTGATGGTAGAGGGGCTGTATGGTCCGAACGATTTTATTTGCTACATCGATCCAACGCAAAATAATTAAAAACCATGCTTATTAATCACAAAACACAGTTTAAACAATATGACCAAATCCGCTGCGACCCGGTGTGTCAGTGTTCACCGCAGACAGACTGCAGCTTCACCGGGACCAACGGCTCCCCGATGGTTGCTTTTGATCCGGGACCAACCTTGTTAAAGAGCATCAAACTCACTCTCATCTATGCGGAAATAACGCTAGAATATAAAGAAGGCTTCCCAAAGTGTGATCCATGCTTAAATAGGAAACTGAAGATCTGCACGCTATATATATATATATATATATATATATATATATATATATATATATATATATATATATATATATATATATATATATATATATATATATATATATATATATATATATATATATATATATGTAGACTATATGCACTTTGTTCCCTCCAGTTCTGCAGCGCAGCTTGAAAGCCCCGCCCACTGCAGGCGTCAACAGGCGTTGGCAAGCAGCGATGCAGGCGTCCCGAGCCTCCACAGGCGACTTTTGACGCTTTCAGTGTGAATCCAGCATCGTACTGGGGAAGGCAAAGAATCCAGGCAACAGTGGGTTTGTTGAAGGAAGTGCACAACGGCATCGACATCTCCAACCCCTTGATGATAAGCAAGCTGCAGTGTGTCCTGAAAGCGCTTGCTTGAGTCGGGTAACTAGCATTTTCCTCAGGACTTTTGGGGAAACTCTTGATGGCAGATGAGATTTCTTTTAGCAAAAGTCTACTTCAATGAGAGTTTTATGCATTTGCCTCGTACCCTTCAGGAATGTGCCTTTAAGAACAAGACCAAAAACACAAGGCACTCTTTTGATGGTAATTACTTATTGATCAACAGCTTTACTGCCCAACAAAAGCAGCCACAATGTGGCGTCTATTCATGTATGCAAATACTTCCACTTCCAGTCAGCACTGGAAGTAAAGATTTATTGATTGAACCCCAAAGGATCAATCAACATTTTCTAACCGCATGCTAGTGAACAACAGACGGATTTCCACTTTGTTGTTGGATTCAGGAAGGACTCGACGTCTTCACAGGACATCACTTCTCGGGAGGAGAGAAAGCTCGGCTTTATGTCTCGTCAACTCCCATTCCTTTCCCTTCTGTGCTTTCATCCCTCCTTTTCTTTTGGGCCCATCTTTCCTTTGAGGTTTAGACCTCTCCAAGGAACCGAGGGTGGTGGTTGTTGGGGAAAGAGCCGTGGGGCAGTCGGTCAGGTACATTAATACCCATCAGCAGGACGATGTGCTGCGGGAGGAATTCTCCATCAGCGGGGCAACAGACGAAGACGAGAATCAGCAAAATGCCTGCGACTTCAAATATGAGCACTTGATGAACTGCAGCCTAGAGCCATGTCCCTCTGTCGAGCAATCCACCCACAGTTAATTACCAGGAGAAAATTGCATTTACATTTATATTACAGGCTTAATTGATTGGAACGACACTCAGTGTTCTAATGAGTTGGGAAACGATACATTCTGATCCATTTCCTCGTCTCATTTTTTGTTTCGATTCACAATATCAGTTTCATCCCAAGTATAAAATCTGTTAGAGCCATTTATCTGCCCAGCCATCTGTCACAAATCCCACAAAACACATTCTTCACGACTGCAGACAGTGGAGCGAGGCCTCAGAGGAGTTTCTCTGCACTGCACGGCGTTTTGCTTCATTGGCACTGATAAGAGCCAACCCTCCACAGGCAGCCGTGGTATTGATCGGGAATCACAGCTCCGATGGAGGGGGTTGGCCCGAGTAAAATCTTGGTTTCAAACGGTGTAAGGCTACTCAATTACTTACATTTTGAGGCTTATTAGAAGCAACAAGCGCCTGATGAATGGCAGTTGAATGATAATTACTGTTATTCGATTCAAAAACACCCACAAAGATTTGTACTTTTCCTTGAAATGACTCAAAGTTGTATAGATGTGACTAAACAATGCAAATACATTCTTGAAACCAAGCACTAATCAATGGACAATAACTGCAGTTCAAATCTCCTCCACCTCCTCAGGCCTCGTTTACACGTAGCAAAAACTGTGGTGTTTTCATGCGTTTTGCCCGTTCGTTTACACGAAAACGAAGCTCAAAGTCACTAAAAACGATAATTTCTGAAAACTCCGGCCAAAGTGGAGATTTGCAAAAACTCCGTCTTCACGTTTGCTTGTAAACGGAGGGAAACTGACATTTAGGCTTCAGAACGTCACATTATGCGACAGAAACGTCACCAGCGTCATGTGTGCGACCTGTGTTTGCAATTTGTTTGGCCACCGTCAATATTTTCTTGTACTTTACTTGTTTTACATTCTAACGTCACACTTAAAAGTAATTACTACTTGGTTAGTACTTGGATGGGAGACCGCCTAGGAATACCAGGTGCTGTAAGAAATTTTTTTTTTTTAAAATAAGTAAAAAAGTAATTCCACTTCTCTGTCACTCCAAACGAAAGACTCTTGTTCATCTTGGAAGTAACTGGAAGTTACTCGTGTCATTTGTTGATGTTTTTTTCCAGGATTCTGATTGGCTAGCATGATTATATGCTTTTCGTTAACTGCCGCCTGTAGGTTTGGCTGCTCATAGCACCCCTTTACAGCGTATTTATGCGGGTTCGTGTAAATGATGGTATTTTTCAAAACGTAGAGTGGGAAATATCCGTTTTTGTAAATGTGTAAACGTGACATCAGTTCTCATCTGTTCTGAGCTGGTTTTAGTGGGCGGAGCCAGGAACTAAATTGCCCCTCCTCTTCTCCTGGGGATGTGCCTCTTTGGAAATCCATGTACAGCTTTGTGCGACCCATTACCAAGTTACTGGAAGTGTAGCATGTCCGTAAACTGAGAGGAGACAAAGATCAGGAAGCTGGGTAATTCTGCTGGAGTGTGAGCAGTCATCCATCTGAGTGGTGACCTGCCGTTTCCATAGTTTCAATGTTCTGTGTATGAACGGGCCGTTTACACCACATCCTCAGATGCTTTTGTTCTTTTCTGTCAGGCAGTAAATTAGAGCAGCACAATGTGGGTTTTGTTATGCCCAGTGGGTCCCTTTGTGGAGGTGTGGATTTACCCTCAAGCCAAAAATATAAATGCACAAATTATTGCTATAAAATTATCCTACATGAATGTTCTCTTTTTGGAAAAATCTCTCAAACCTCTTCAGCTCTGCTCAAAACTATAATACATATACTATAATACTATAATACATTCAATAGTTTTCAGGATTTTACATTGTAGCCAATACTGGATATCATTTAACAAAATTTTAAATCTGGCACAACATTAAAAATACAATGAAATCAGTTTTGCTGCTACTTCTGGACAATCCAGGACTCCCATCGCTAGACACCCCCCTTCCAATAATCAAACCAAAATCATAATACATTTTTTTTTCTCAAATACACAAAAATGGGAAGCACAAGGGTTAATCTAAAAACTAAAGACAAAAGGTGGAAGTGAATAGATCTAATGTGTGCCAGTCAAATTTGATTGCTCATTTTTTTATGGCATTCACACTATAACATGTTCATACGTTCATCTGGAAAGAAGCATTTCCTAACTCTGGTATGTCTCTTTTGAGTCATGCTGTAAAGAACCGTACAAACAAATAAGAAAAGCATAACCCATTAGGAACATTTCTTTTGAAATTACTGATCAACAAATTAATCACAACTCAAAACGCATCTGTTCAAAACTGCCTATCTCACTTAATGCTCATTTCTCTGCCTCTTTCTGTTGTTTCTTTTTTTCCCTTTATTTTTACTGCTGCTGTTTTTAAATGTGCTCTGCTGTTTTTATTTTTTAATGTGTTGTGTACGGCGGCCTTGAGGGCCAAGAAAGGCGCCTTTAAATAAAACGTATTATATTATTATTAAATTCATGTAGACTGCCCAGTCTGCAGACATGCCGACAGGACCACAACAGTTTTCCTCAAGTGCTCCTTTGGCCATCACTTTGCTTCATAGATCATTATCATCATAATCACATATTTTCCCAGTTTATGCTTATTGGTTATGTAACAAATCCCGAAGGTCTTGTAAATACAGAATAGTAATAAAAAAACATTCAGAAGGGGCGGCATGAATGAGTGGGCACGACATAGTCCGGCCTCTGCATGTTCTCCCTGCAGCACATGATTTTTATTGATACGATTAAACCGCATGCCTCATTGCATCCCCATTTCTCAGCCAGTTCTTTATTGACCATCGTGTATCCTTTGAGCTACCTGGTTGTAAATAGCAAAACATTTCAGTGTGTAGTCTAAAAATAAATAAAGTAATGGAAGCAGGATGAAAATGAAGGGAAATGGAGGGGTCACACATAAACAGGAAAAAGGAAGGGAAAGAGTGCACACATAGGAAACAGATCTGTGCACATGCCAACACAACACCAGACATCAGCTGATCTGCCCTGCTGCTCAGTATCCATGACAACACCGTCTCCCGGGAAGTTGGCATGACAACAACAGCGAGATGGAGAAAAGGCAAAGACAGTAGTAGATGGGCGAGATGGGAGAGGAGGGGGCGGGGGGAGGGACAAAAGGTGGGAACAGAATGGAAAAATAAAAATGGAAAATTGAAGATGAAAAGGTTAGGAGAGATGAGAAGTGGCAGTGTGAGGTGCTGATCCAGAAGCCATTTTTCATTCGGGATTTACTTTAATTTTGTTGAATCTCAACAAGAAGTAAAAATGGTGTGATCTCACCGTTCCTACACGGGCATTAATTGGTATATAAATCATGTGGCTCTGTTTTTGGCTCCTCACTACTTTCCTAGCCATCCATCAGCCCAGCCTTCCCCTTCAGCTCGGCCTGCAGGAGCAGCATTAAACACACGCTGTGGGGCAGCCAAGGAGATGCTGAGCTGTTAGCCTATCAGTGCTAATCAACAATGAACTAAACTGCTCTCCCCTCTGCTTGACCTTTTCTGATCAATACTTCCATGTCATGCTGCAGCAGCTCTCCGTTTACATCTCCATTCCCTCCCCTCCACCTTTCTGCTCCCAGCCACTTCTGCCCATGTTCACCTTGACCAACTCTCTCACCCCTTGCAGCTCCATTTTTAAAAGATTAATACATTTTTCTATCCGGGCAACGACGTTTGTTTGCGGGTAATGTGCTGAAATACAGGAGTTTTAATTCTTGCCTATCAACCAAAGTAAACGCAAAAAAAGGGCAAAAAACTATAATGATAAAGATCTATAGCAGGCTTCATTTATTTATAATTAAATATAAACTAATATTATACCTTTAGAAAAGCTCAGATACAACAGATTCAAATCTCGCCAAAAATGTATAAAGGCTTGGTCCCCTTTCTTAGAATTCATCCTTACGCTGTCTTTCGATGATGTAGCTTAGCATTTATTTTTGTCATGTTTGTTACTCAGAAGTGTGGAAACCCTCAATTGTACTAACTGACAGATGTTTGGACTAATGTGTAACCCTTAACCGTCCATGTGTTATTCATCTATTTATTTATCATCATTATTATTGTTATTATTATTAATATTATTTTATTTATGTATTTTATTTTATCTTTTTTATCCTTGTTTACATATTCTGTTTTATTGCTATTATCTTTGTATGTGGGAACCGGGGAGGGTGGGATATATGTGGGGTTGTTTGTCTTAAAAAATATTGAAAAATCTTATCAAGTTATAAAAAATATATATAAATATAAACTATTTATAATATATATAAACTAATATATATATCTGTGTTAAAAGGTGTGGTATCTCAATTTTATCTTTTTTCACTTTTTGTTTTACATTTTTGTGCAATTTAATAGAATTACATGATATACAGTAAATGGAAGTTGTTGTTTTTTTTTAAATTAAAAATCCCTCTTTTGAGGTCTGATGTTCATCTTTTCACCGCTCCAATCTTTTGGGGCCAGAATCAACAACATTTGGACGAGGTGATGGAGCTAGAGAGTGATATTTGAGCTCTGACTTGGAAAAAAAGCTTGTGAATCTAGATCATAACGCAGGAGATGGCTCTCGGGAAATGTTTTGCACCGGAGAAGTTGGTCATTTTGAACAAGTCTCCAACCACAAAACAAAAACTACTCCTGGAGCGGCGCTCCGGACAATCTAAAGAACCAGTTTGTAAGTACAGGACAAGCACTTACACTGAAAGTTTCCCTCGGTAAATAAATTGTATGTAAAGTGTCCTGATAAAACATCTTGCGTTAAACTGGCAGAATTCATATAAATCTGAAAGGAAATAAAGACTGAAGGTGCTGGAGAGTCATCACAGTGACATGATTAGACACAATAATTACTGCAGACCACAGAAGAATACGGACCAAAACCATCATCTTAAACTCCCTGCTGTCATGTTTTAATGCATCAAGATCTGAACCCCTCAGTACATGTGCTCCGTTCCTCAGATAACACCTTGTGGTTCATGAAATTCAACCTTTTTCTTCAGTATAACTCCTTTATTTTCTCAACACTACCATGAAACTTGTGAATGCTGCCCGCTTCAGGGCCAGCTCTAACAAAGACGGGGCAGTGGCTTCACTCCTCGCTTGTCAGGACCGACGCAGGAGGAGATGGGCTCTAAAATGAAACAGTTCAGATTAATCGTGAGCAGCAGTGCTGCAGCAGTGAGGACCAAATGTGTTTTTGAACATTAAAGGATGCAAAACCAATCCACTAGACCAGAACTACAGCCAAGACCCTGTCGTTGGTAATAGGAGCTCTCAAAGCCAACATTTTCATATTCTGCTCTGGTGAAGACATTTTTCTTTCTCGTGCTAAAATAGATATGTGGCTCTGGTATATAATTCCACTTTTTTGTTATGATTGTGGGACTGAATGAAAAACAACAGTGTTTTTGTCCACGTTAATAAATAAAAGACAACAAACAAAAACATGCATCGACTCGTGCAGCAATGCGACTCAGTGCTGAGCTTTCAGTGACTGCATAAAAAAATGAAATATTCCAGGCTTCAGCTGCATGAGCAATGCTCGCAGGTCAGACCTATTGATCCTTGTAGAACTTACTGACCAGAAAACAGATTCTTGATTATTTTAAAGGCTCTCGGGGCTCTGTGTCGTTGACTTCCCATGTGCCCCGTGTGTCAATGTCGAGTCTCAACTATCGGTTCATAGTTTGCATGAGTGAAGTTCTCCTGAATGAACATTACCGTAACTAAAATCCTGTACAGCATCAATTATCTCTCTCTAGCACCATCTGTCTGCCTCCATCCCTCTACGTCACTTCCAGGCGCTCTGATGAAGGCTTTGTGGCTGCTCCTCTAAGCTCTGTAATTCCTCCCATCCCTTTGTCAGATTGAGCACTGGGGTGCCTTGTCACAGTCATCGCTGCACTCCAGCTTCATATCCCACTCATTTCACCGGGCGACATCACACCTTCCCTTCCTTCCTCACCTTCAAGGTCAGTGCAGCAATCAAATCGTGGTAGCAATATTAATGTTGTGGCAAATCACCAAACCCAGGAAGGAATAGCTTGATTTTCCATTAAGTGCGTTTACATGGGAAGTTTAATTCCTTTTTAATTCAAAATTAAAATTAAATCTGATTCAAAATTAGTAAAAATTACCATGTAAACACCTAATTCCAAATGAAAATGTCCATTCCGAATTAAACTTAATTCCGAAGTAAGTGGCTGGTTTATTCCGATTTTAAATCCGAATAGAATAATTCCACAATCATGTATACACTCATTCCGCTTTAAATTCCGCTAAGTTTTTTTTTTCCCCCGGTAGACGTAACTTCTGGTCCACCCCCCTTTCCAATCAGAACCCTTCCCAACCCCCAGACCTTAAGAGGAATTGGATAAAGCCGATCAAACCATGTAAACCTCAATTCGGAATTACTATTTCCATGTAAACTCGAAGGAAAATAGTTTAATTCTGAATGATTTAATTTAGAATAATTAATTCCGAATTAAAAAACATCATGTAACCGTGGCCATTGAAATTATATTTTCTTCCACCTTTTCAGGCATCCAGAGTGAGGACATACTGGCTGCTCAGCATCTCTACAGAGACAGTTCAGATAAGAATATTGAAAATAAATCCACCTCACTGCTAAAAGAACCACGTTTAAAGGGCAGATTACGGCAAAAACTATACTTTTCTGAGCTTGAGTGCATTTATTTGGGTTTGTGCCTTAATCTCCAACTCAGAAAGCTCAGAAAAAACAAACAAAAACACAATCCTGTGACTTTGGGGGGATCTGGGCAGGACGGCTGTGAGGGCCCAACAATCCGCACATCTAGATGTACGCAAGTAAGCATGAACAGCAACACACTAACAGACATAAAACATTTTTAACTCAAAAAGAAACTAAACTAGTAATTTAGGCCTTAATTATATCAAATCTTGACTATTGCCCGGCAGTTTGGTCAAATGCAACTGCATATATGATTGCAAAACTACAAAAAATACAAAACAGGGCTGCACGCATTGTTCTTAGTTGTAACTGGACGACAAGCGTTATTAAAATGCATAAGAATGTTGGTTGGTTAATGGTTAGTGAAAAATTACTTTACTCATTATTATCATTTATTAGAAATATGACTCCTGAGGTATTATACCAGGAGCTATGTTACAGCTCTGACTATCATAAATATATCACCAGACATGCAGCTGGAGGATATTCTGCTGCCAAATGTGAATTCTAATGCTGGGAAAAGGACTGTTGTGTACATGGCCATGTATGAGTGGAATTCATTTCCCAAACATCACACAAACAAACAGCACAGGACCATTCAAATTATTAGTTAAGCAACATCTTTTGAATCAGTATAAGTAACAATTATAGAACATTGAAATAGAGCTCACTTAAACAAGCAGATTGCTGAGACTGATTGTCTGACATGCTGGAAATGGAAATATAGTTGGTTATGATTGTTGTTGAATGTATTTTTTCTTTCTTTTTTTCTATATTAGATCAGTTGTGAAGTTCTAGACTACAAATGAAATGAAATTGTGGACTGCTTTTCCGACTTTTTGACGACCTCAGATGAAGTCTTAACTGTGCAGTGTTTTTGTTTTGTTTTGTGTTATGTTCTCATTTCGCTGTCTTCATTTTGTGGAATGTCTCTGCTTTTTTTTTTAATTTGATATTCTTTTTATCTAGTGGAAATTTATTTGACTTGTTTTCATTATGTTATGTTTTAGTACTGTATTATTTTAAAATATTGGCGGACCCCAGGAAGAATAGCTGCAGTCATGCTGTAGCTAATGGGGATCCTAATTAAACAATTAAACTAACTCACCTTCCTCATTTAAGGGGAGGCATTGATAATGTGGGGAAGACGACGGCTGCAGATCGTTTTTGACAAAGGCACATGCTGTGTAAGCTAAATTCAAAACAATAACAGTTGTACAGTTGTACAATTCCCTCAGAGAGGGAATCGTTTATACAACCCGACTAAGAGAAGAGAATGTTACCTCAAATGCCTCCGTCTTTGGCGGATAATAAACAGTGTTATGAGGGAAACGGGACCCATTTGCCATGGAAACAGCCTCCTGCGCTTGTGCATGTACCTTCCTTAATGGGCCGATCACAGCATGAATGGGATTTAAAAAAACATCCAACTGCAGAGCTGAAAGAGATCTTTGCATATGGATTTTTGCGCAGCCACATATAGAGGCTGGTGGGCGATCAAAGACATCAGTCACCTCAGGCCCAGCTTCAGGCAGGGGGTCACGTGACCTGTGTTTGTTGGCTATCAGCACCAGCAGGAAGGAAGAGGGAGGTGCAGACAACTGCAACCTGAAGCAGCAGTTTAAAACAACTAAACAAAAACCTCATTGACCTCAGGGGTCAGTTTAATTTAAAAGTTCTCAACAGAATTGTAAAATGGGTTTGGCTAAATACAATCTTTGACTAAAACGAGACTATGGCTGCGTCCCAATTGAACCCCTCGCCCCTCGTTTTCTTCACTAACCCTAACTTTTGCACGTTCCCGTGAGGGTAGTGGTGTCCCAATTCCTCTTTTCACCAAGGGGGAGGGGGCATAACGAGGGCTAGGGGCTGAGAATAGCCCCTTCAAATCGAGGGTTTTCAGATGCTGACTTCACGAGCGAGGGGGTATGAAAATTTCCCAGAATGCTTTTCGTCGTCATTTGCGGACTGAAAAAAAAAAAAAACATGGCGGACATTTCTTATTTTTTTGTGAATAAAATCAATATTTTGAGTTAGTTTCTGCATAAAAATGTGTTTTGATTACATTTCTAGTTGCAAACCAATATTTTACTTTCATAATATTCACTCAGTGAATGTACATAATCCCTTTTTTGTCCGTTGTTCACTAAGATTGCGCCGGAGTAAAGGCTGTTAGGTTACGCCGTAGGCTACATAACCTACGCCGTAGGCTCTGCGTCGATTTGACTCGCCGACCGAAGGCAAACAGGCAGACTCGTCTCAGAGAAATAGAGAGAAATAATCCTGTGACCCGTCAGATTTGTTTTGGATGTTTCTGATATAATACTTTTCAGAAACCACAAAGTAATCCAGCTGTTATCTGGGTAATTTACACACTTTCAGAAGTTGCCGAAGTTGCCGAAGATCACGCCAGAATAAAGGGATTTATGGTTCCGCGTTACACCAACGCGGAGCCTACGGCGGAGGTTACGTAACCTACGCCGTAAGGTCTGCGTCGATGTACGCGGCGACGCGCGCCGTATGCCGTACCCTACGCCGTAGGCTCTGCGTCGATTTAACGCGGACCCAAGCTCCGGAGCCGGCAGACAGAAATCTCTAAATTTCGGAGCAAATTTCTTAACAGGCGTTATTAGGATAAACTGAGCCCCGGTTGCGGATCTTAAAGGTTACCTTTATACCTGAAAAAATATTAAAACTTAATAAAGTGCCATATTAACAGCGCTACAGCTGAAATTAAAACAGCTTTTGGCTCTCTGCTTCCTGATCAGGGTAGGGATGAAAACGAGGGGTAGGGGGAGTATTGGGACAGGCACCTGGGCCAAGTGCCCTAGATTTCAATTGCCCTAAAATCTCCCCCTTCTTTTTTAGGGGTTAGGGAAGAAAAGAAGTGCGAGTGGAGAAAAGAAGGGCGAGTGAAGTTGAATTAGGATTGGGCCTAAAATGGTCCTTGACCATTCTGACTAAAATAAGACTAACATGCTCAGCTTTTTAGTCGACTGAAACTTGACACGTCTAAAAAGGAGAATGAACGTGACTTAAACTAATAAAAACTAAAATGATAGCTTGATCCAAAGACTAGACTGAAACTAAAACTGAAACAGGCTGACAAAAACAACACTAGTAACAACCACTTCCATGCTAGCATTTACTGAAAGTAAAATGTGGAGCACAAAGACTCGGTCAGGCCGCGCTCATTTCCAAACCTTTGCCATTTTCAGCTGCTGCGTACTGAGGCCTTTCTGTTTGTCACTCACTTCCCCTCAATGACGGTTTCATTTGTTGGGCGTCATCTTCCGCATGTGTTGAGCCGGCCCCAGAGCAGCCAGCTCTGGCCCGACAGCGCTGTTAAGGCCTGTGTGTAATGAGGCCTTTGTTTGCTAACACCCGTCTGCCGTAAAAGGCGGTTAGGGAGGGATGTCTTACGTTGTAGAGCGGGATGCTCTTCATGGGCTTGTACTGCCTCAGGGGGTCCATCTTGTACAGGTGGCGGTCAGTGATGAGCACAGCCCGGTTCTCTGCCTTGTGGAAACGGTTGATCTGGGAAACACAAAGTCCCCCACACCTCATTAGACGACCGACAATATAACAGAATGTGCACACAAACAGCCGGGAGGGAGAGGTTATGCGTCAACGCACACAGACTGAGTTCCTGCGTGGTTAGCGGAGGATAAATGCTTTAAAGCCACGCGCCTCGTACCTTTCGCACGTTGCAGGAAAACAGGACTCTCATGAACTTGTCCTTCCGCTGCAGCTCGCTGGCTACGAGTGTGAATGATGCAGCGGTGTCGGGGCTGTCGCGCTTCTGTTGGACAAGACAACAAAACAGATTTAAAAGTTCAGCTTCAGGAGAATCACGGCGCTAGTGGAGCCGATCAAGTTTAGACAAGGCTGGTGAAAAGAGGCCTGGAAACATGTGTCACATAAATATCATGGTTCAATCAAGCGGCTCAGGCTCAGTCTTGTTTTTGTGATCCTTCATCCTGAGCGGTGATCAGGGAGATACTGGAGAAGACATATCTGTTGCTGTTTTCATCGTTTTCATTGAGTAAGTAGTACTGTATGCACGTTTCTTTTACGATTTATTGCGTTCAGTAGAGTAAGATTGATGCTGAGCTTGCATTCCTTTGTTCAGGGATGAGATGTCTGATGTTTTTCTTGTCATAAAGATCCTGAATCCTGTCCTCGTCATGTATGTAGAGCTTCATGATGGGAGGTCAGCCAGTACCTGGTTGCAGCCCAGACCCCAGACCGGTGGCGGCCCAGACTACACTTTTGAATCGCCTGACGTCATCAATCTGGGGCCCAATAACTTCATGATGTCATCTTGATCGTGTTAACCGGCCAAAATACCTTGAGTATTGAGCAGTGTGATGAGATGATAGGGTATTTACGTCGGTGAGCAGTTGATCAAAGCCTGCATAAAGTGTGAATGGCTATCAATCTTGTTGTGCCCCTGAGACGTAGACTACAGAGTAAAACTAGTAAACAACCATAACAGTGTGGGGTTCTTGTTTTGCACATCTTCTACAGTCCACCTACTCACCAGGTAGTTTCCCTCCCAGGCTCTCTGCAGCCCCAAGTCAGCCCTCTGGCCCTTCAGGGCCTCCAGGCCGGCAACCTTGGCCCTCACTTGCAGAACTTCTTCTGGGGAGAGGACTTTGATCAGCGTCCATGCCCACCACCTGAAGGAAACAGCCAGAAGCACTTGTGAGGAGCAAAGTCAGAGCAGAGATATTGACTTTCAGTTTCAAAGCATGTGCACAGAGCCTTGATGCTGTGGATGGGGTCAGTGGGGCGGTGCTGCACCCAGCAAACGGCTGCAGCAGAGCCCAGCTGTTATGTACTGTTCTCGCTGCCCTTTCACTCACAAATCCTGACAGGCAGCATCATCCTCTGGCAGGGTTATTTTCTAACTGTGCGCAGCTTCAGGGAGAAAACAAAAAAGCAAACAGACGATGGGATGAAAGGCAGTGGTGAGACTTTGAAGGAGGAGGAGGAGGGATTAAAAAAGGAATATCGATCCTCGGTTTGGGCCTGAGGCTGGAGGAAACGTGCAAGTTGCCTTAAACAGGCTCATCTGGGTGGAAAATAACCCTCGAGGTCATCGTAGTTTAGTGAGGCTGGGGATAGATTCAGCTTTAGTTCAGTCAAATAAGAACAGTTACTGTATTTACTTTACAGAAAAGCAATTTAAAAACATTTCCTCTGAAAAAATGATCCTCCTCTGACTCTTTTCTGAGAGACACCATAGTATTAATACAGTATTAGTAAATGCCATTGCAAGGTTTACTGTAATAAATAGGCAGCGCCTACCTGTTGTAGATGCTCTTCAGAGCCTCTTCGAACCTGCGCAGGACTTTGGGCGGCGTGGGCCACTTCACATGTCGGCCATGGTCCTTCATGGACCGGACATTTTTGAAGCGGCGGTTGACCTCGCGGATGTAGGACTTGACTTTGTAGCGACGGTAGGCCTGCAGGATGGTCAGGGCGGCGCGCATCCTCCGGTACCGCATTCTGGCCACGGTTCCTCGCCAGACCTGCACAAGCGGAACGGAGGAAGGAGAACTCGTGAGTTGGCAGTAACAGGCTGCTCTGTAGATGACACCCTTACAGGCCCTGCATTGCACGGCGTATAATGTTATATTTTCATGAAGCTTGAACACACGGACCTCATGATCGACTGTGACACCCCATGTAGGAGTCTTCGAGTCTTACCCCTGAATCTTACATACATTCTTACATATAACAAGAGTTTAAATAAGCTAACTTATTAAAGCAGGGCTGTTTGGTTATGTGTGTTTTATAACTATTCAATATAGTGACATAATACTCAATTATATGTATATATAAACATAGTCAAAAACAAAACAAGCTAACAAAAAGAAAACAAAACAAACGCCCAGCATTTAGTTGTGCTACTATGTATGTACTGTATGTAATAATAGAAGTAATTATAATGTACAGTATTACATCATCATTACTTTACAATAATACTACAATATAATAGAGAACAATAGACAGCAATGATATAACAATATACTTGATTAACTATATAAGAGTAGATATGCTATATATACACACTGGTTCATATATTTACCCCCAATTATATACATAAAAATTACTATAAATCTATATATCGACATATCTACATATAACAATAAATCAATATATATTAATAGAGATATAGATATATAAATACTGTACATATAATATAACTCAATATATCTCTATACATACCTACATATAACATAGGCCTATCTATATGCATAATATTGAGTTTGATTTAAATGTGGCTCATAAAAACAATCATTCTGTTCTGTGTCAGATGGACAGTTCAGAGAAGCTCAAGCATGTTTACCTTCTGCTTCATCTGAATTTACAGGAACTTTGACTACTTCTATTGGAGGTGGAAATGACTTTCAGGGACACCATTTGTTAAAAGAATTGTGAAAGATAACCACAATAAAGGCAGAAACACGGTAGGTTTTTATTATTACCGGTATATTCAAACCTTCACCAAAGCCAGAGGAAACATGACAAGGATGGTGAAAAAAATCAATTCATGATGACCCCAGTGATCTTGCAGCTTTGCTGCTGATAGGAGGAACAGAAACCCTAAGAAGGACGCGGTCAGAGTCAGGAGCCATGTTGGGAGGTTCATTTAGAGTTTTAATAGTTTACAGATCGCTAGTTACCCTGTAAAAAACGTATTAACTACATTTGATAGCTTCTTGATTCGTTTCTAATAAACGCTGTAAATGGGGAGATGAAGACTGATACCCCCCCCCAATATAGTTTGTAGTTTGATTTAGCACGCTGATTGAGAAGTGTTCATCTATTTCTACACAGTTGTCTTCTGTGCTTTTATAAGCTTTTTCTTTCTACAGAAAAATGTCTCTATTGGAATATTAAAAAAAAAAATCCTTGAAGTTTATAGCACATTTCCCAACCCTTTAGAAACCTACACAACCACCCACTTGAAACATGACAGACTCGGGGTCTTCAAATAAACCAAGCAGTGCATTTAATTACATTCATATAAAAAAAGTGTTAAAATTCAAACAATAGCAAATCCAAACTGGTGCTACTGCAAATGCAAGTCATTAATGGCTCCTGAAATGAGTTCTGCAGATACAGGTTGTTTTCAACACTGCATACTACATTACTAGTGCGTTTCTGATTTAGCTTGAACATGATACACGGTACGCCGGATGGGAGCAACAACACAAAGCATGTGTGAAGTAACAACGGACCAAGCATCAGTCATGTGACCCACTGGTTCCGAAGAGCCGTTCTGAAGGACCTTTTTTGCCTTTTCATCATTACATTACAACTTTAGCTATTTTTTGTTTATGCCCAAAAAAGGATGTTTTGTTGGACACGATTTTTTTGCCTTTAAATATGTTTAAAGGTATGAAAACATTAAAGTTTTCTGTTATAATTGCATAAATTGTGTATATTTCATTACTTTATATACTGTCTTGGGGTTACGTTTGCATAAAATGCTAAAAACCAAATTCTCAAAAAATATACACCCGAAAAACACCGAAAATGGATGAACATAAAACCGATTTCATACGGCCCTATCTCTGTTTGCTGCCCTGGATCTGTTTGATAATTCTGATGTTTCTGAAAGCAGTTATATCAGCATTCTGGGAGGTGATTGGTCCTTACAGCATCATTAGCTGCCAATACTTGCCGTTGAATCTCAATATAATACTAGTATTAATATGTTGCATATCTACACAGTCATATAATTCATGCAACAGCTCAAAAAACAGTTTTAATAACCCAAATCGATATCGGAATTGAATCGAATCAAATCCTGATAATCGATTCTGAATCGGAATCGAATCGGTTCTTGACATGTGAATCGATCCCCAGCCCTGACAACTACAGATATTCTTTCTGTGGGGAAATCAAACATTACTGCTGCTTTTATCTGAAGCTGGGCTGGTCCAAACCGTTACTCTGCTGACCTCCGTAGGGTGATGTAGCCCCTGTCATTCAGTCATATTGGAAATTCATTTATTGCTTTATACAAATTCCCCCGACAGGTTACAGAAGGTTCCTCCCCCTCAGCGTTGTCACGGGTGCAAAGTCCAACAAAGACCAGCCAGCTGAGCTGAGGAGCTGCAACAGTCTCAGCCCGGAAGTTAGATGGTGCTTGGAAATAACCAGATGCTTTTTTACTTCTGGGAAAAATCACAGTGTGCAACTGACCAATTTCCCGCCAATACGGCATCCCATAATGCAATGCATTACTACAGCAGTCACATGACTAGCCTCTAGGACCACACAATCAAATGTGTCATTGCAGCAACAGCTTTGCAAGATCAATACTGAACAAACTAAACAATATTGCAATCATTTATTTTCTGCTGCTATACTTTCACACGCTTCACGTGAAGAATATTGATCACCGATCAGATCGCCACCCTGGATACCAGATTGTGATGCTAATCTAAATACACTTGGCATTTAAAATGTCACCACTGCTGTTGGTCATGTTTGCAGGATATAGTTTTATATTTGTTATCTTATGTCAATAAAACAATGTTGCTGTGATAGAAATTACCCCCCACACCCAGTTGCCTGCTAACAGGGGCTATCAGGGATCAATTTGGGTGCAAAGCAGAGCGATATTAGGACTATATACTACAGAATAAGTTAATATATTTCAAAACATATCTGTGGTGGCACTCTGATCACTCTTATTTGTACCACCTTTTGAGTCAGTCCACAAAAACTCTATTTTCGACACGAGCGATGAAACATGACAACTTTCCTTGGCTTTTAAAAGTTTACTTGAAAACATTAAAGTAAATTACAATGTCTAACGCACGGTCAAAAGACTGTGTTGCTTCCAGCATTTTCTGAAACTGGAAGTGAAACTTAACTTCATCGTTACATCAAACCAGTCACAAAATTACAGTGACATCACAACCTAGAACACAAAACATACAAAAGACTTTATCATGTACACATTTTAGTCCAATGTAAACTTTATGAATTATGATGAAATTATCATTACCCATTTTTAACTGTTTTTTAACTAAATTATGAATCATAACTTAATCAGTCCCTTGACCCACATGACCCCAGTAACTGCTCATGAGTACAATGGAACACTATCATTTCAATTCAATTTTATTTATATAGCGTCTATTACAACAGAAGTTGTCCCTAGGCGCTTTCCAGAGACCCCGAACATGACCAAATCATGAAACTAGTCGCTCTTTAATACTGTTTGGGAGTTTCTAAATAAAGCTCCCGAAGACCAACTAGGACATAAACCTGTGTAAGAAGGTTTTGTTTGCATTATAGATAGAAATTGCTTTGTCATGACCCATCATTCTGATTACAATGCTTGAGCAGCATAAACTTGGACTAATAGAGGGCTAAACCGGGCCCTCTTGTAACCAAACACAGGCTGAGTGGCTATCAGACCCTCTGAAACATGAATAATAGATGTAAGTGGGACCCAAGGGAGCCATAACTCCTAATCCACCCTCTCTAAAAATCACCACCATATGCTCTGCTTTTACTGTATTCTCTCCTTCTTTAACACCGACAGGAGTTGATGTTTGTGAGGCTGGAATAACCTTTCAAAAGAAAAATGACAAACAGCAGCATTAAAACTGACAATCAAGGCGACGCTTCTGTGCTCCGGAGGCTCCAAGTGCAGCGCACGGTAATCACAGAGATCATGAATATTTAATTTTTCATCAAGTGGGGGAGGCTTGCGGCAAAGAAAAGAAATTCTCTCATTTGCATATAAAAAAGTGTGGTGGAGGCTGTCAACTGATGAGGCTGCTGGTGTAGGAGCATGCAGAGACGGAGAGGTCAGGCTCTGTTGAATCAGCAGCAGATTATCTAAACTATACGTTAGTGGGGATTTGTGTTTTTATTCAAATTAAAGGACTGTAACATTCAGCCGGTAGCGGATAGTTCAAAGCGCTGCCGTATTCTCCGTCACTACGAGAGCTTCCTGAACAAGGTGAATCAAAGAGGAAGAAAAACCACCAGTCTGAAAATATTTCAGATCTGTGTAATCACACGAGCCAGGTCAGGTTCTGCTACATGCAGAACCCAGACCACTGGGTTATGTGGAGGTCTTTGATATTCCAACCTATGAAAGAGTATTAGGGCCATGCAGGAGAAAAAAATATTTGAGAGGGGAAGATTTTGTTTTATTGTGCACTTCGAGAGAAGAGTTGAAATGTCGAGAAAAAAGTCGAAATGTCGAGAATAATGTTGAAATACAATTTCAAGAATAAAGTCGAACTTTCGTGAATAAAGTCGAAATTTCGAGAATAAAGTTGAAATGCAATTTCGTGAATAAAGTCGAAGTGCCTCCTCTGGCCCATCAAATCCAGTTAGGACAGCTATGCAGCAGCAGCCGTAACTAACTACTGTAACTAACTTACATCCCTAAGTTTTTGAAGTTATGCAACTGCATATGTGTGATATGTGTTTCAAGTCAATATCGTCATCAAATATTGACTTTTTTCTCAACATTTCGACTTTTTTCTCGAAATTGTACTTCAACATTATTTTCGACATTTCAACTTTTTTCTCAACATTTGTTAAGTGCATAATGAAAAAAAAATCAGCCTGGCCCTAATACTCTTCCGTACCAACTTGTGTACATTTTCTTGAAAAGTATAAATATATTTCTACATTGTTGTATGTATAAATGGCACTAATAAGCGACTGACAAGCTTTATTACTAAATACAAGAGCAAACGTAAATGATTTGATCTATGATCAGCCCTGGAGATGACCCTCCCACGGGCCGGGGTGACTGTCGTGGGAGGAATGAGTGGGTTCCAGGGGACTGGGCTCAGTGGTTAACAGTTCTGGTTGTACTGAAACTGCAGAGGTCATCAGGTCTGCAACACCTCCCAAACAGCAGGTAGGCTACAAGAGCAATGTAATGCCAGTAGAGGTGGAATTAAAGAAAAGAGCGAAGATCACCTCCTTTTGTACCTGGGGGACGTAAAAGACCATTTTAGCAGCTGCAGTCTTTGTTACAAAATGCATCAGGAGTTTATTTATTTCCTTTTGCTGAAAATCTCCTGCTTGCCTCATTATTCATATAAGTAGGTTGTTACAAAAACAACAACAAAACAACCTGAACAATACAATTTCAAAATCAACAAAATTACCATATAGCTTAGCATCTCTGGAAAAGTGATTTGTTGAACAAAGTTAATTGTTGCCTGAATGCAGGCGTGATATTACAACACCCTGGCAGTCATGCGGGCCACATCCACATTCAAGTGGATCCACTTCCAGGTATAAGTACGGTACTATAAATGCACAATTGTGTGACAGTATGTTCTGTGCAGTCGAGAGATTAACTGCTGTTTACCTTCTGCTTCTGACTACACTGCTGAGATTCACCAGTCTGTTTCATGGCAGTCTTTACAGTCCAAGTGGTCTCAGCGACTCGGAGATTACACACAAGAGGGCCAAACTGATCAATACCGTTTGTTATTGCCTCAACATTTCACAGCATCTCTGGTGTTGGTGATATTAAAGCTTTGGGTCGTTCAGCTACTCGTACTTTCATCTGTGGGAAGCCAACTTCTACGCTATGAATCATGAGACGAATGCATGAGACTAAATACCTGATGGTGTCATCCATTAAATAAGAGTGCTGAACAGAGGCATGTAGCAGACGCAGAGCAGCGACTAACAGGTAGTGATGCACCGAATGTTCGGTAACCGAAATTGTTCGGCCGAAAATAGCAAAAAAACACTTTTGGTGTTCGGTGGAATAAGTGGGGAAAAAACTGAACAATTAATAACGGCATGTTTAGATGACGCAAACAGCGAACAGCGTGGAGTGAAGGGCGTGCGTGCAGAAAACATGTCAGCAGTGTGGAAGTATTTCAAAGTGGCTGAGAATGATACAAGAATGGCTGTTTGCAATCAATGCCCAGGACAATTATTCATTTGTTGTGGGTTTATACACTTCTTTTGTGCTTTTCTTTTTACAATGCACTTTAACGCATTCAATGACTTTTATTTGTTTTAAGGCCTATGTTACAGTTTTTTGGCAGTCAGTTATAGGTAAGCTCAAAGATGTCCAAAAAATGTATTTTGCTAATCTATTTATTTTAAAGAGGACCTATTATGGCATCTAATAACTATTTTAAACAGGCCTTGAATGTCTTAAAAACAAGCTTTTGATTGTTTTTGCTAAATAAATTAGAAATTCAGCCTCTGAGCCATGTCTTTAGCATCCTATTCTCTAACTTCATTATCTATGTGGGATTCTGAGTGGGCGGGGAGGCTATGATAATGAGGCTCTGTGCTGATTGGCTGCCTGAATGACGCGATACACCGCCACGAAAAAATGGCGGAAGCTTCGGCCGGCGGAGTTAGTTGTGCCGTGGTTTCACGCATCGGAGGCCAACCTATGTAAATGGCTCCGTCGTTACGTAACGAAAGGGAGCAGAATCTAAACGGCTCGTAGAAGCCACATCACACTGGATGGCTCATCCGGGCAGCTGTACAGACACTGCAGAATTTGGTTGCTATCCTCCTTCTCTGAGTTGGCAGGCTGAGGGGAGACCACTTTATATGTGTTAAAGCAAGAAAAAAAGGTGTTTTTCATAATAGGTCCCCTTTAAGTTATTGTGCTTTGTTGGTATAGTGTCTGCTCGAATATGAAAAAAATGCTGGAAATTAAAAAAATGTTCAGTTCTTCATAGGGGTGTAACGATACACTAATCTCACGATACGGTACGATACACGATATTGAGGTCACGATAACGATACGATACGATATTATAGCAGTATTTTTTAACAACCTTGAATGAGGAATATATAACTGGAAAAAAATGTCTTTTATTTGAAAGACACATAATACAAAACAATGCTGTGCGTTTGCCCTATTTTTACAGTTTGTAATGCTTTATAACTGTTTAAGTTTTAAAGAGAAAGCCAGGCCAACCATTTTCCACAAACTGAACTAAAAGTAAATGTCAGGTTTGCATTATGCATCTTCAGTTTCATATAATAAAAATATTTTGCCACAAACTGAATAGTTTCTCTCATGTATGATTTGACTTTTTTCTTTTCCAGAAATTTAACAACTAAAATTGAATAAATAAATACAAGTAAATAAATACATACAATTTTACATCATAAAAAGATTTATTCCTGCTCACCTTATAAGTGTAAGAGGAGATTCATGTTTGTTAAGAAGGTTATTTTGGTAATTCAGGGTTCATTATTTTGTAAATATATTCTTTATATTCTGTAAATCAGGGACTATAATTACACTAGTCAGTATATCAGTTGTTAGTATGTTTTAGATTGGGCGGAGTGATACAGCACTAGGTGTTGTGTTGATGTTCTGAAATCCTACGCTGTTGAGTGGACATTGAAGTACACGCAAACTCACGCAGAAGTTGTCTCCGTGTTTATCCTACTCACGACCCCAAAAAGGTTTAATTTAATAAGGTAAGGCTTAACTCTACACCAGACTTACATCAGTAAAGGTTCAGAGCTCAAAACAGGACCGCAAAACGGGACTACTTTCTCCTGAGCGGAGGAAGATTTTGGTCCGCGCAGGCGCGGCCGCGGTCGGATGCGCGTTTCTAGTCAACACAATAGATTAATATTAATAACATAATATCGCGATACAGGTTGTCACCTCCACGACACGTATCGTGACGTTTTTGTATCGCGAAATTTCGTGGCACGATATATTTTTACACCCCTAGTTCTTCATGTTCAATAAATATTGTAATTTTGTTAAAGATTTCTTTCTTTGAAAAGCATGCATAAAGCACATTTATTTGATTTATGCAATGGTGAAAAAATTGGCAAAATAAACGAAAAACCGCGAAGAACCATGTTCGGTATGTTATTTGGTATTCGGCCAAGTGTTTATTAATAATTTCGGTTTCGGCCAAAAATTTTCATTTCGGTGCATCACTACTAACAGGGGTCTTTTATGTGTCCATGCCGTCATCTGAACAAAGGGACCGGTATCTTGGGTGTCAGTCCAGCAACCATCAGCAATCATAACCCATTAGCACACAATCCCAAAGCTTTGGTGCATAAAGCTGCTTTCACATAGAAGGCGGTCTGATGAGGAGGAGGAGACAAGCAGCAGCAGCAAGGAGGGTCTGGGTCCATGAAATCCTCATGAGAAGACATTTTTGGGGGGGAATACAGGCTCGTACCACTTTTAAACACACCAGGTATGTCCAAATTCTTGGGAGATTTCTCTCCACTTTTGTCCCTTTTCATTGAGGTCACGATAGGCCTGCAGTCTCGTATCCCACAGCTCCTCACACAGACTCACAGCCAAGATCATTTTTTCCTCCATCTTGATCGTCTCTGATCTACAACCTGCAAGTTTTTTTTCACCCTTCACCACCTTCTCTCCTATTGGACGTGCCGAGATGTCGTCACAGGGCGCACGGTGAAATTATTCAATTTGCGCGCAGGCAGGCGCATACAGCACATACACAATGAATGGGAAAGCCGGCGGCGACCGCCGCCTTGCGCGTTCTATGTGAAAGGGGCTTAAAGCTCAGCACAGAAGCTGCCCGTATAACATCCACATGGTGCACGGGCATTTGCCAGATCAGCGGCAGTGTCCGTTTACGCCAAAAAGTCCCTTATTACAATGTGAAGGGTGCTGGAGGTGAGAGGCGTAACAAGACAAGAGAGACCACAAAGCAACGATGAATCACTTAAGAGCAGACACTAACTGCCTCCATGGTGTTTGGAGCCTCATTAAGGCCTGTGACAGGCAGAGACGCGTTGGAGTTACGATGAAGCCATCTACAGTAGCCACCCACACAAGGACGGACTAACACTATAAAACCATTTCCTGCTCGTCCCCCAGCATAGCAGGCCGGCCACGCTAGCGATGGTGGGCTGATGAAGACAACCCTCGGGAGATTGAGGATAAATCAGGCCAATAACAAGGCCTCCGACAGGTTTGCTGCCTTCCTCTCCTCGCTGAGAACACCATCTGATCATGGTGGAGCCGGCCCTCAGCCCCCGCCGGGCTCGGGATTTATGAGCTCACAGGCAGATTGGGAGGTTTTCCTTTTTTGTTGCAGCAAAGTGGGACAGATTGCAGGGGTTTTGACTGTGAGATGAGCAAGGGGGTAAAAGCAGGCACAAATCATGTGCACTGGAGCAAGTGGCAAGAGCTGGAAGGTTTCTGTTGACAGACAATTAAAGGCAACTTTGAGGCAACTGCATGTGTTTAAACTAGGGCTGGGACTTTATCGCGTTAATTCCGAATAATTAATTACACAAAAATAAAAGGACAAAAAAAAAAATGATGCATTTAATCGCTATTTACTTTTGCACTCCAAACAGTGTGGAACGTTTCTCATTGCACGAGTTCCCGGTATAAGTTACCCCTAATACTGATGCACAGTACTCAACACGAGAAACAACAATGGAAGTCGTTGCTGGGTTCGGTGGGCGGAAATTTTAGTTTTAAAAAACTACCAAGTGGAAACCTGGATAAAAGCACAATTGTGTGCAAATTGTGCAAGAAAGAATTTGTGTCATTTGTGTGTCAATTCAATGATTCAGTCATATACCAAAATCCATTTAAATTGAAAAATGTTGCTTCTCGTGTCAAATATTGATATGCGATTAATTAATTAATTACAATGCCTATAATTAATTAGATACATTTTTTTTAAATCGAGTCCCACCACTAGTTTGAACCCCTGCAGTATTTGCAACTTAAAGGAAAAAAGTCCATCATAAAAGGCAAAGGAAAAACATTTGCATTGGTGTCACCTGCAGGGCAACAAAATGCCTGACCACGTACCGGCATGGAAACACAGACAGGCTCCACTGCTGACACTCGAATGCAACCCAACGCTGAATGCCCGAGTTTTCAAGTCCTCTGGGAATAATACAATCTGGTTGTCCACCGACATGCCCGTCGCTCAGGTTTGCACAGAGAGGGTGGGATCCAGAGTGTGAGACAGAATCTGGTGACGCTGCAGCGTGAACTGACCACAGACTGTCAGGACAGGTCACCAGGCAGAGGTTCAGGCCAGAATTCATTATCATAAATCGTTAACATGCTCTAGAGCGAGACACACTCCCAACAACATGGATTTCTCAATCCTTCTGTCGTATATATTTGTGAATGTTCACCTCGGGGCTAATGCACTCTAATGATGTGAATAAAATGTGTTCAGGCCGAGTTAAATCACTGCAATCTCATTGAAAGATGCGGTATTAGAGTGCACTGAATGGCTCTTGATGCACCGTTCATCAGTCAGATTGGAGGAATGTTGCTTGTCATTAGCACTAAAGGATTAAAAATGGACATTTGTCAAACTTGCTTGACAAAAATCAACTGTCCAATGGAAAAATGAGTCGTCACAGCATCAGTAGAGATCCCGTTTGAGCCATGTACATCCTAAAAAGACTTGAAAATTAGTGCTATGAATATCAATGTTTATTTGGGGGTAGGGGATCCCCAATGAGCTGGGTGACGTGGCTGCCGAGGGGGAACCCCGGGCTTCCCTGCTTAGGCCCCCCCGACCTGACCTCGGAGAAGTGGAGGACGACGGATGGATGAACAGACAAGTGCATTTATCTTTATTCAAATAGTTATTTGGTTGACATTATATAGCATATCTGATCAGTTTATCTGTAGAAACAGAGCCGGCCCAAGGCATAAGCGAACTAAGCGGCTGCTTAGGGCCCCGTGACCACTAGGGGGCTCCCAAGAGTTAAAGAAAATTAAAAAATTTTAATTAAATTATTTTTACATAAATACACATATTAACAAGGTACTGTTTATCTAAGTTGAGTGAGTTCAATTATAGTTCTAGTTTTTGTAGTACTTTGTTGTTGCACTTAAATGTTGTTGTTCCACTTCAAATTGTTGTTGCACATTGCTGTTGCAGTTTATTTAAAACCAAATATAAAGTAGATAACGTGTTTACAGTAAATGGTTTATAAATGATCTATTTGATTATTTTGTTTCTTTTAGTAGTCCTACACTGTAGATGACACTCAGTATCACACTTAGTACTATATCACTTGAAATATTAAGTGTAAATCAACCCCAGGCCGCTCTTGTAGCTGAATTTGCTCCCATTTCAGATTAAAAACCATAGATGGGTAAAAACATGCCAAGCTGGCAATAGGACGATGGAAACAACACTGCTGCAACTGTGCAGCTCTTTGATCTTTTATCTATTGCTTCTCTGTGTGGCCAGTAGGGGCAGTTGCTGACTTTGCAAAATATTATTTGAAAGATTTTTCTGCAAGTTTGTTAATCTGTTGTCTGCTTCCATGGTCTTAATCACTGTGGATTACAATCTAACTACAACAAAAAGTTCTTACATCTAGTTTTACAAGTGTATTTGTAATAATGACAGGGAAGAACATGAAATAAGTTTATAGTGGGTGTGTGATCAATAATCAGTATTATTGGCAGTAATACAGGGCCCCAAAATCTAATTTAGCTTAGGGCACCATGGTGGCTTGGTCCGGCCCTGTGTAGAAAACACGTTACATTTAAGGGTTATGATAACACCTATTATACATTAAAAAAAAAGACAGGAAAACCTGAAGGACACTTCCCAAAACACTCGAGCATGTGACATGAGATCAAACTGCTCCCCCTCCAGTCAGAGGACGAGCTCCTCTACCCGCTCAGCCACAGCTGCTGCCTGGAGCGTCCCCGACAGCCCACATGTTCGTCATATTCCTGCAGTAACCTGCACAGGAATACTGCAGCAAAGTGGAGCTCAAACATTCACATGAAGACCAACACTTCAGCTCAAAACTGTATTGTAACTAATCATCACAGTGAGGATGGAGTGAGGGCAAAGGGAAATGAGAATGACTGTGTGCCAAACATTGGTCATCCCTGTGTCCATAGCAACTGTCTTTTAGAGTGTTTATGCCCACCAGAGATAATGAGAGCTGCAGGAGAATTATTGACGGGGACAGTGAACAGGAGCACAAAATCTGACAACCTTGGGTGGATCTGAGATTCCTCTGTGATAATCAGCTACGTGGCAACAACGAGATGAAATGGCTAACTGTGGTAATAAATGGAAGTGTTCTGCGAGGATTCATACTTCTTTTTAGGGGTGTGCAAACAAGGGTACCTCACGATTCGATTCGATTTCGATTATCGGAGCTTCGATTCTTCGATTCATCGATTATAACGATTGTCGATTCGATTATTGTGAATTTAATGCTTTTTTCCATACAAGATTGATTTTGTCTTCATCTGTGGCTATATTTGTAAATAAATAGCCAATCAATTAACTCAGTTCCTCTAACAACACTCATTAAGTAAATAAGGTTTTTTGAACATTTGACATGTATTTTTCAAAGACACAAAATAATTTATTTTATGACTATGTAAACATTTGCTCTTTGACTTAACTTTGACCAGGGAAAGCTGCACTTGCATGAGAGCCCCCTCTATTGGCGGAAAACACTGAAAACGGTCAAGCCCTGGATTTAATGAGTTCATTAAGTCAAGTAAACAAGATATGTACTTCCATCAAATTTATTTAGTGTAAACATATCTGCCATATTTCAAGTGAACAATAAGAAGTAAGAAATGAGCATTCTTGAAAATGAAATGATTCAGCAGCTTATTCAGTCTGGAATCTAGATAGGATAACTTAAATTTTTTATTTATTTTTTTTTAATTAATCGATTCCAATCATAACGTGACGCATCGCGATGCATCGACACATCGATGAATTGCACCCACTTCTACTTCTTTTCATCAAAGTCCAGCAGTGTGATCACTACATAAACATATAAGCATCCCCCGTTCATCTGCCATGTTGTTCTTGCCAGGTTAAAGGTGTGATATCAGACCGACAGCTCAGACCCGTCGTGCCCAGGTCTGCTGAGGTCCAGCAGAGAGCAGATGGGTTCTGGACAGTGGGGTGGGTGTCTTACAGAGCGGCCCACCGTCTATGAAAAGGCTACACAGAGTTATCCACAAACTACTTTTTCCACGTCAATCACATTTTCCCCAAACAAGTTTAAAGTTTTCAATTATTGCACTAGGGGAAAAAAAGAACCAAAAAAAAGGCATAAATCCTTTATAGACATTTTCATTTAGCTCCAACACAAACAACGTCCCTCTGGCTTTGCTATGAAGGCTGACGGCCCGAGACAAAACACTCTCCGCGCCTGATTAACCTCCTGCTACACAGAGACCACGGAACGCTTTGGAAAGCAATTAAAGCTGTGGCTGAGGATCCAGGGGGGCAGCGGGGACAAGGGGTCTCTTCCCATCATCATCCCTGCTCTGACAAGCGCCCGACAGTCGCTGGGATGTGGATGGCTGGGCTTGAAGTTATGAAATATTCATTTCTAACACAGAGGCAAGGTGGGGGTGGCCCATGTTAAATTCATATCATCTGGATTTATTCTATCGCCTCTCCTTCAGCTGGCCTTCCTGAAAGTGGGAATGGTCTTTTTCAGTGTTGTCAGTGTGAGACTGGACCCAGTAAGATGTAGAACCATCACTAATGGCTCCAGGCCTACCTGCAATAAATGTCACGCTGCGTGAAAAGAGCGGTGTCAGAGCAGAGTGGAGAGACGAGGCGAGTGGAGAGAGGACTGATGGATGGAGGATTAAATGGAGCTGTGGGGGAGCCCTTGCCCCTCCCTAATTTCCTCCAGGTGCACCCCCTCCTCAGAGGAGACCACATTATGACGATTTAAAGGGGTAAAACAAGGGGACGCCTCATAGAGGTATGATGTTCCCCGAGTGCAGCCAGGCAGGGTGACCCCCAGGCCCACTCATGGATGCAGAGTCACAGATTGTGTTTTTAGTGGTTTGCCAGTGCAAACTGAGAGGTATTATTATAAATCTGTGGGGCAAATAAAGGCAGCAGAAGTGTGTCTGAGCCTCGGTCATACACTGACAGCCTTGGCACACTGTTGCCGCCTGGCATAAGGCGCTGTGGTGTGCCAGGTGCTGATAAGGGGATTGCTTGGCACCGCAGATCACACTCTGCTGGGATGGATGTTTGAGTAACAGCATGATGGATACAGGAGTCAATTCTGCTGTCACGCCACTATTTGATTTTGTGTGTCACTGAACGCATATGGCGTGTGCGAGCGTGCACATGGAGCACATACTGCAGTTGCAGCTTTCACAGTGACAGAGGGCAGGATTAAGTATCAGTCCTCCAACAACTCAGCCACGCTGTGATGTTTGCTTCGCAGGGAAAAGCTGCCATTCCTCAGGGCTTCCCCGCCGCCATCAAAGACGGCGTATGCTGCGAGATACAAGATGGGATATTCCTGAGGGAGAGGAGCAAAGGAGCACCCGTCTGGCGTGTGTGTGGGAACAGCCAGCAAAGGGTCACACAGATCAATACAAAAGGTCAATCAATCGATCCCGTAGCGAAGTTCATGTGACTTGGAGACCCTGCTCATGTCCCAGAGCTTAGAAATGCACCTTGAGGGACTTCCGGTATGGCGCAGCAGGCAGCAGCAGCATAAGTCTCAGGCTCCCAGATGGTCGCACTTATACCCCCACAAAAATCAGTTATCTTTCTTAAAAAGTTGTTTTTATAGCATGAGAGGGGGAAAGACGAGAAGGACGAGAGGAAAGTCACAGCAAAAGTTGAGGGAAGACGACAATTCCAAGAGCGAAAGTGAAGACACTAGCGACGCCGCTAGCATCCACACCGAGCACGAGGCCATGGAGGCGATTCAGGCCAACATCATTGCCGAGATACAAGCGGTTCGCTCGGACATGAAAAAAGAGTTTACTGACACGATGGCGCTGTTGAAGAGGGAATTGGCAGACTTCAGAGGAGAAATTAGCCATAAGTTGAGTGCTATCTGTGCTGATTTAAAAGAAGTCACAGACAGAACTGAAGAAGTGGAGCAGAGAGTGGCGGACGTGGAGGATTGGACCGCAGAATCCAGAGAAGTGCTCTCCCGCACCCTGGAGCTTCAGGAGAGCATCCAAGCCCACCTGACAGACCTCGAGGCACGGTCACGCCGAAATAACATACGCATCCACGGTATTCCCGAGGAGGCCGAGGGGGACAACATACAGGAATTTATTGAAAAGTTCATTAAAACCCACCTGTCCCTTCCCGACCCCTCCCTCGGCATACAGCGCTGTCACCGGTCCCTCGGAGCGAAGCCGCCGCGGGGCTCCAACCCGAGGTCCATCATCATTTATTTCTTGGAGTATAAAACTAAAGAGCTCATACTCCGATCGGCTTGGAAAAAAAAGGAGATCCACCATGAAGGTAGACGAGTGTTCTTTGAACAGGATTTCCCGACCGAAATAGTTGTGAAAAGAAAGGCTTACTCCGCCTCCAAAAAGGCACTTAAGGAAAAAGGGATCCGTTTTCAGACACTCTATCCGGCGAAACTCAAGGTTTTCTACGAGAGCGGTCTGGTAACATACAACAGCTCACAGGAGGCAGCGGATGACCTGAAGAAAAAGGGCTTAATCTCGGATACCAGCGGAGCGGAGGCCCGGGCGGAGGGTGCACCTGCGTCGGGAGGGAGACGGCTCCCGTGGGTGACAGCAGGTGCGGCGGCGGGCCGGGGCCGAGTTGTGCGCCTGCAGCGCATCCAGGACAAGCTCAAGGGGTTCAGGCGAGGGGAAGATGCTGAATGACAACAACCAACAACTATAAATGACTGCGCGACTGGTAAAAAAAAAAAAAAAAAAAAAAAAACGGGTAAGAATATATCTTGATGCCAGCTCGGACTGCGCTGTGAAATATAAATACAAATTAAACCAACTTTCCTTTCTAAGTTTAAACTGTATATTGATATAGACCGCAGCTGGGAGCCTATGTTGTTTTTATTTTATGTGGACTGCTCTGATTTCATTAAGTCAGAGATGTCGGTTTGCACTGAGAGGGGCCCCTTCACGGTTTAGGGCTTCCCCTCCCAAACTAGAAGTTGAGTTCATACTTCAGAGATGGAAGTCATTATTTTTTTATGTTTATATGTTTAGTTTCATTTTGATTTGCAGACAGAAGTTACAGTGTTCAGGTCATCCAGGGATGTTTAAATGTTCAGGTGAATCTTTTTCTCCTTTGTACTGTTTGAAATGCCCCATCAACATTATAACATAATTACACTGAATGTGAATGGGTTAAACAATCCTATAAAAAGAAGTAAAGCGATTGCCAAAGTAAAAAGGGAAAAACAAGACATAATTTTCTGGCAAGAGACACACCTCTCCAATGTTGAACATGAGAAGTTGCAAAAGATGGGATTTAAAAATTCATATTACTCTTCATTTGAAAAAGGAAGTTCAAGGGGAGTGGCGATATTAATTTCAAACAAAGTAAACTTCCAGTTCTCTTCACAGATCAATGATAAAGAGGGATGTTACTTACTGGTGAAAGGTTTAATTGATCACAAAGAAGTTACATTATTGAACGTCTACAGACCACCAGGAAATGATAAACAGCTGATCAAAAAGGTCTTTAACTTAATAAACACGGAAGTATCAGGCGTGTTGGTGTGTGGGGGGGACTGGAATATTCAACTCAATCCCTCCATTGACTCCTCAAACAAAACAAAAAAATTGAGATCCGAAGCAATACATGTTCAAAAATTACTTAAAGAATTGGGCATGATAGACGTATGGAGAGAGTTACACCCGCTTAATAGACATTTTACTTTTTTCTCCCATCCGCATTCTGTATATTCAAGAATCGACTATTTTTTTATGTTTAATTCAGATCGACACAGGATTACTAAATGTAATATTGGGGTAAGGGATATTTCTGACCACGCAGGGGTATATTTAACACTGCACCTTGATAGTAAGCGCAAGGATACACTGTGGAGACTTAATACTTATCTTTTGAATGACCATCATTGCCAGAAATATGTAAAGGGAGAGTTTCAAGATTATTTGACTCATAATGACAATGGCGCAGTGTCTCCCAGCACACTGTGGGACGCTGCAAAAGCTGTCATTAGAGGTAAACTTATCATGTGGTCAGCTCAGAAGAAAAAGGAGAAAGAGAAACAAATTAAGGATCTGACTGAAAGGTTAAAGTTTCTGGAGAGTAAACATGTGGAATACAAGGATACTGAAGTTTTAAATCCGATTCAGGATACCAAACAATCTTTAAACAACCTGTATGAAAATCAGATAGAGAAGAGAGCCAAACTAATTAAACAAAATTTCTATGAGAACGGTGCAAAATCAAAAAAATTACTTGCTTGGAGAATTCGTAAACAACAGGCCGAGAGGTCTATACATAAATTAAAAGATCCTCAGACCAATAAGATGTGTCATGACCTGGAAGACATACAAACCTGTCTTGAAAAATATTACGCAAAATTATACGCTCAACCTCAGGCAGCTAAGTCAGCAGCCGTATCAAATTTTTTAGTGTCTTTGGACTTGCCATCTGTAGGAACAGAGCAGAATAAAATAATAACCCAGGAGATAACAGAAGAAGAAATAAACAATGCTATATCACGATTAAAAACGAATAAAATGCCAGGTACAGACGGCTACCCATCGGAGTGGTATAAAACCTTTAGAGAGATTATAATACCAGTTCTTAAGCAATGTTTTAATTATGTTCTTCAGGGTGGGGAGACTCCACTGTCCTGGAGACAAGCAGTCATTTCAGTAATCCCCAAAGCGGGTAAGGATAAAACAGAGTGCGGTTCTTATAGACCCATATCCGTTTTAAACATAGACTATAGATTATTTGCATCAATACTTGCAAAGCGAATGGAAAATATAATCCCAGATTTGATCGATACAGACCAAACTGGTTTTGTAAAAAACAGGCAGACGCAGGACAATGTGAGACGGGCCCTCCACCTCATCGATCAGATGACAAACAATAACATGGAATCGATAGCTATAAGCCTTGATGCTCAGAAAGCTTTTGATTCGGTTCGATGGGAATATTTGTATTCAGTTCTTAGACGGTTTGGTTTTAACAACCAGGTAGTTGGATGTCTGAAATCTCTATACTACTCTCCTACAGCTAGAATTAAAATAAATGTGAATTTAAGTAAATCAATCTCTCTTGAGAGGGGGTGTCGACAGGGGTGCCCCCTCAGCCCCACACTTTTTGCGCTCTTTATTGAGCCACTAGCACAGGCAATCAGGGAAGATAATGAAATAACAGGTATATTGATGGGAGATACACAACACAAGGCCTGTCTGTACGCGGACGACATTCTTGTGACGCTTAGCAACCCTAATGTTAGCTTACCCAAATTACTGTGTCTGCTTAAAGTATTCGGTTCATATTCCGGTTACAAATTAAACTTACAGAAAACCCAAACTCTTACCTTTAATTATGAACCACAGGACAATGTTTATAGATTGTGTAACTTTAAATGGAAAGGTGACAAAATCAAATACTTAGGAATACAAATACCAAGAGAGCTATCCGCCACCTATGAATATAATTATACTCCCATAACAGCTGATATTAAAGCTGATTTAAACCGTTGGTCTTTGTTACCAATGAATATGTATAATCGAATAGATGCTATAAAAATGAATATATTACCCAGACTGCTTTACCTTTTCCAATCACTGCCTGTTGATGTCCCTCCCAAACAATTCAGTGAATGGAATAGACTGATTTCAACATTTATTTGGGGAAAGCAAAGGCCCAGGATTCGTTTTCAGACATTACAACTGCCCAAGGACAGAGGAGGAAGGGCTTTACCCTGCTTAGAAGACTACTATAAAGCAGCACAATTACGTTTCTTGGTTTGCTGGTGTGATCCTACATATGATGCAAAATGGAAAGACATTGAACAAAATCAAATAAACATACCTCTCCAATCTATATTGGGGGACAAATCCCTTCTGAAGAAACATCTGGACAAAGGAACTAAATGGATCGCAGTCCCCTTAAACATTTGGTATAAGGAATTTAAAGACCTAAATTTTGAAAGAAATGCACGAAAATTACGCTGGGTGGCACATGACACGGAATTTACACCAGCTAAATTTGATAACAGATTTAAACTTTGGACAAATGCAGGTATGACTTCATACTGTACGATATCCTCCAATAGAGATTTAGATACCTTCGAACAACTCTCAAAAAAGTATGATTTAGAGAAATGTGATTTCTTCAGATATCTTCAAATGAGACATCATTTCGAAACAAATATTAAAACTATTGGAGAGAAAGGAACGGGTTTGATTAAGATATTTTCTGATGCATACAAAGGTAATTCTAATAGGAAATTGATCTCAAAGATTTATTCATCTCTACAACTGGAAAGGGGTCTTTCCACTTTGTATGTAAAATTAAGGTGGGAGAAGGAAGCTAACATAGCTTTGACTGAAGATGACTGGTCAAATATATGTAGGACAATGTGTACAACATCAAGCTCTGACTTATGGAGGGAATACACCTGGAAAAACATTTTAAGGTTTTTTATAACCCCAAGTATTAAAAAAGCGCAAAGTAACAACCCTGAACAAGGTCAGTGCTGGAGAATGTGCGGTAACATGTCAGCTGGTCATTTTCACATTTTTTGGGAATGTCCAAACATATCTTCCTATTGGATAGACATAGTGAAAGAGATCAGATTTATAATCAGCTCAGAACTTATCTTCAATTTTAGTGCTATATATTTAGGAAATGTACCGACGGGACTCAATAAACAGGACAGATACCTCTTACAAATACTGTTAGTAGCTAGTAAAAAAGCAATAACCAGGAAATGGCTGAGTAAAGAATCTCCTACAATCCTTGAATGGATTGAAATAGTTAATGACATCTACAATATGGAACGATTGACTTTTTCTTTGAGACATGTTACCAAGAAAGGTGAAAAATACTGGGAAAAATGGAAGTCCTATTTGAACCGAAAATGATTTTCTGTATATGTGTTTGGTAGAAGAAATATGCCATTGTTTTTGTATTTCCCCTCTGCACAAAAAGAATGGACTTTTGAGTTATGTAAGAATGGGAGACATCTTCCATCTTCCTACGGAACGCTTAGGATCTACAAGAAAAGAGTAAAGGATCTAAAATCCTCTAGCACCCCAACCTGCACACATGGACACTAAGGACCCAGTACATTTTGATAAAAATGTAACCCGGACCCATTCAATCTTGTTTTAACAACATGCATTTCTATACACCTGTGATGACCCTGTCTGTCTTATGTTTTGTTTTTGTTGAAAAACCAAATAAAAATAAAATATAAAAAAAAAGAAATGCACCTTGAGAAGGCAAGGCTAGTTTATTTATATAGCACAATTCAACACAAGGTAATTCAAAGTGCTTTACATCAACATTAAAAGCGGCAAGACACAATTAAACAGTAAATAACAAATGAAATAAATTGATAAGAAAAGAGGTAAAATAATAAAAAAGCACAAGTTGTTAAAAAGTAAGGGCAGTAGAGTATAGCAGGTACATATCTCATTCTTACAATGGCAAGAATTGCGTTTCTATACGGTCAAAACGTACAAAGACCGGTTCAAATACAGTATTACAAAAGTAATCTGTAACAATTCGTACGGTGAATTAAACCAATTTGACAATTCTATGCCACAATGCCTGTTTCCAGGTCTTATTTCACACAACTGACGAGAATTACGTTTCTATACGGTCAAAACGTACAAAGACCGGGTCAAATACAGTATTAGAAAGTAATCTGTGCCGATTCGTGCAGTGGATCAGATCAATTTGACAATTCTACGTCACAATGCCTGCATTCAGGACTTATCCATAACTTTGCGCGGATTTCAAAAATCATAAGTATTTAATTTAAGAGTACGCTTAAATAACAAATAAAATGACATAAAATGATAAGAAAAGAGGTAAAATAATTAAAAGCACAAGTTGTTGAAAAATAAGGGCAGTAGAGTACAGCAGGTAAGTATTTAATTTAATGAAGGTTTACATCCAACCAGCATGGTGTGGAGGAATCTCTTTTGCATCAGATGATTTATGTGGACACACTGCACACATGTACGCCCACACAGAGGTAATACGTCGACGCTGTTGTTGCACGGCTGTCAGCCAGAGATAGCAGATTAGCATAGTGCATCCTTAATTTGATATCCAGACAGAGCTTCAGTCCAGACTTACAGACCAGCCTCCATATCTGTCTGAGGTTTAATCTGCATCCTCAGCCGCCGCCTGTCAGTGAACGCAGCATAATCACACTGAGACACTGGCATCCTCGCAGGAACCACGTGTCATCAGATCACCGGCGCGTGAGAGAGCCAACGACTACTCAGATCCGGAGACGCTCAGCGATCAATATTCAAACACGATCGCTGCGTGAATTTTCATTTTGGACGGAAGGACACGTTAATGCATTCTGCTGTGTTTCAGGCTGCAGCGCGTTAGTCTGACTCATCTGACAGCATCGATGATTCCTCTTCTCCCATCGGCAAGATGAAAATTCAATGTTATCGTTTCACAATAATACGAGAGGGAAGGCTCAAAGGAAGAGAATTATTGATTTTCCTGCTTAACTGCAATCTTAGTTTAAGACCGCGTACTCTGTGAACTAACTTGCATTTCTGGAACAGCAACGTTGCAGACTGCCAATATGTCCCAACTCCAGCCACACGGGAGCTTAACGACTCACACAACTAGATCAGAGTCACCTGAATGAGACAGTGGATGCATGAGGAGGGCTGCTATTGGACGCTTCCTTGAACAAAGTCTGAAATCTCTGAAACGACGAATGTCGAAGCTACTCGGGTAATAACTTCACAAGTGCTGTGTGGGACAAAAACTCCTGCAAGCAGAGACTCACTCGCCCTCAGAGATTAAGGATAATGTTAATAATACAAGATAGTATCAGCTCCGAAAATATCTCAGAGCTTGTGCAACTGAGCAGAGCTGGTGCTTCATATGCAGGAGTGTCGCTGAGTTTCAGTGCAAACAAGACTCGGCCATCGAAACCAGCGCAGCTTGTTTAACGTCAGATCACTGTGTTTTCCTTACAATTACACATTTATACTTAGGAGATGCTTCATTATAACAAATACTGCAAAATCATATTTGTCCTTTCAGTTATTTAGTTCAACAAGGATTAAGGCAAAGGAAAAAAAGATTTAAGGAGGAAGAAATGTTCCAACTTTTAACAACAAGGGCTTTTCAGTAGTCCAGTTCTGAAGGCGCTGCGGCGTCAAGCATCAAACATTCACGGTGGCATTAAAACATAACATGGGTTCTTCCAGTTGCTGGAGGATGTGTCATTCCCAGGAAGCCAATCATTACCACCTGTTTTGGGCCCGTCAAAAAATAAATATTTTCTGGCGTAACATTCACACAGTGATTATATTTGGGGAGGACATTGCATTTAAATTGGGACAAACTCTTCCTTGGGCTTGTACGTTCAACCACTGTAAGCTCTGAAACTAAACACTTATTTGGAATACTGAGCCTAGCTGCAAGAAAAGCAATAACAAAGAAATGGCTTAAGCCAGACATCCCATCTATAGATGAATGGAATAATAGAATTTATGATATATTTGTGATGGAAAGAATTACTTTCTCAAAGAGGCTGCAGCAATCTAAATTCAAAGACATCTGGGAGCAATGGAAAATGTATATTTCCCTGAAATGATGTTTTGTTTAATTTTCTTTTACCTCTTTTAAACAAGATTTGTTTAAGTATCTATTTTCTTGTATTACTATAAAAGAAAACACCCCATGTTCATGTGTTCTGTTATAACATGTTTTTTTTAATGGAAAAAAACAAATTGGAGCACTGTGTTGAAACAAGTAACTATGCGATAAAGATGTATGTATTGTTGACATTCCAAACAAAAATAAAAAAAAAAAAAAAAAAAAAAACATAACTTGGATGTCGTCATGCTCCTACCTTCTGAAGGAAGAGGACAATTCTCTGCACCATATCAGCGCGCTGCTCCTCCAGACTGAAGAGAGTACGTGGCGTGCGAATGAAAACTTTGGTTTTGCCGTAGGCCGCGTCGTGATCGAACCCACAGCCCTGCATGAGCTTCTTCACTGCATCTTTGTCTGACGGAAGGTCGTGGTTCGGCCACGTGAACTCGGAGATCATCTTGTACCTGGAGGAGGGATTTCAGTGGCAATGAGAGGCAAGGCAGCACTGGGAGGCGTCACAAAACAACTTATTGGTATTTCAAATCTAAATGACGACGCTAGTAACTGAATGGATACCTGGATATCTGACCCATGTGCTAAACAGGATAGGAAATGAAAACTGCAAACTTTTCCAGGCAATGTCCCACTCCTCTGAGCTTATTTATAACTTTAATAATGATGACAAGTGTTGCCAATACACAGTCTGCAAACCAGCGATGTCATACAGGTGTGGAATCTGTGTGCTCCCTCTACATGGCCCTGGCTAACACAGCGGCGGGGTTTCACGAGTTATATTCAATCGAGAAAGACGACATGATTCTGACTGAGTGGTTGATATTATAGTGAGATCAGCGTTTTATCTGCTTACCAACAACCATGATCTCTCCATGGTGCCAGGGCCAAAAGGACAAGTCAATAGCGCCAATGAACGTCGTTATAAAAGGCAGCTGGACGCATGGAGAAGACATTTTTGTCCATCGTTCTTGTAGTTTGCATGCTGACCTGCAGTCCCCCCCTCTGATCATCCCACTGCTGCTTCCACCTGTCTGTGTAGATGTCTGCTATATCCTTGCTGACATCCTGGCCCTCCTTTCTCTGTTCTTTATTCTCTCCGTCTGTTCTCTCTTTTCCTGCTCTGCCCATATTGCCTCCGACAGGAGGGCCCCCCCTTATGATCCAGGTCCAGGTTTCTTCCCTCCTAAAGGGAAGTTTTTCTTGCCACTGTTTGGCTTAAGGTTTTTCTCCCACTAGGGGAGTTTTTACCTGGCATTGTTTATGTTATGTTTATCTAATAATTGCTCACGAGTCATGTTCTGGTCTCTGGAAAGATCCTAGAGAAAACTTCTGTTGTAATAGATGCTATATAAATAAAATTGAATAGAACTAATTCAGGACTATACATGTTTCACTTTAGTCTCCCACTGAATTTGGGGTTTAAACATTAAAACAAGGGCAGTCTGGGCCAGTGTTGTTTTCTTCAACGATGACGAAATTATTTCGTTGACGCACCTTTTCTTCATGTGCTGACATCAATTCAGTAGCTTGTGTGTGTGTTACTGGTAGCCTGTGTGTAGTACATGACGGGGTTTTGGTCGGGCTGCAAGTGTAATAAGTTATCATATTGACCCATGTTTGAGTGACTGTCTTAAACGCAGCCGAAAATATAGTATTTGAGACGTGTTGCTGTTCCCCATGTGTCTAAATGAACAGCACACTTGGCTTTTTTTGTAACGTTAGCAGCATGTTTAACCATGTTTACATTCAGTGACGGTGTGGTCCTCTCTTTGTGTGTTTATGTTCCGTCAGCACGTTGTGATGTGTTAAACTGGTCGAGTTATATGTGCAGCTTCATCATACGTAGAGTCTGCTACCTTTAGGCTAAAACAGAATATACCTTTATTATTGTAAATATTGGTGACATTTTTTTTATTTTTTCCTTTTTCTAACTAAAACTGGACTAAAACCTTTTTGAGCTTTCGTCGAATAAAACTAGACTAAAACTATCACATATAGAGATGACTAAAATGTGACTAAAACTAATAAGCTTTTTCGTCCAAAAGACTAAGACTAAATCTAAAATGGCTTGTTAAAAAAATACTGCTAAAATAACGTATCGTTATCATGACCTCAATATCGTGTATCGTACCGTATCGGGAGATTAGTGTATATTTACACTCCTAAAATCTACACATTTCACCTGCAGTACACATTTATTTTTCCCCGTTTCCCCGGATTCCCTTGAAGATACTGGTGATACTGTTTTAGGTAAAGATTTTCATCTTCAGACTGCTCATTTACTGAGGTCATTGCAAATACTTGAAGGTTTGTTTCATATCAGGTTACTAAGAAACTTTGATTCTTCGTAAATTACCCGGTGGCATTGAAATAATATATAATACATCTCAAAGGAGAAACATAACTTGTGTAACTTGTAAGTGCCCTACACTTTTTACCTGAAAGAGTATTCACTCCAGCTGCTGTATTCAGTTGCTTTAAATATTACAATAATTCAGTCACACAGCAGAATTGAATGGTATATTGTAAAATACTATAACAAGAAATGAAAAGTTAGCATTCATTCTTTCCATTTCCAGTGTGTTCTCCCTGGGATGTGGACTGTATGATCTTTCTGATGTTAAATAAATGGACTCAGATAAATATAAGTGAATCACAAGTACATGTCTAATCTTAGTCACTTGCAAGGCTGTGATGCACCAACCTCACATACTGTGCATCAGTATGGAGAAATGAGTGATATTTCTGGATGATATGCTCACAGGTTATGCAACACTCGTTACCTAATCCTGCGTCCACCGTGATTTCTGTCAGTGGGTGAGTGGGGAAAAAGGGCAGAGCTGCAGAATGTGGAGAGCATATCTTCTTATATACTGTATGGTCTCAGAGGCCAGAGCCAGGCATCCAGCCATCAGAAATCACTCAAGCTAAATTACATTTCCACAAAAATATCTGGTTTTATTCGACTCATAAACCAAAGTATTATTTTATGAGGTTTAGGGTGTCTGTCTGGATTAAGATCTCACCTGTTATACAGCGGACATCACATGTGCAATAATTCATTTAGACCTCATGAAATTAACTTTTGAAAAAAAAAAGAATTTACCTCCTTCAATAACTTAATTGTGAGAATTTACTTTCTGTAACTTATGGTATAAAATGTTCCCATATTAATAAATAAATAAAATACAATATTTTAAATAACCAAAAACAGAAATAAATGAATGAATTCACTTGAGCAAGCAGCCCACGTGCTGCTCATAACGACGAGTACCTCTGCAGGAAGCGACGATACGTCTGTCTGTAGGCAAAGCCAGCTCGACGCACTCGGACGTTCTCCAGCAGGCCCAGGTACTCCACCTGGTGAAGGCAGCGCTCGTGCTCGAACAGCAGAGGGGACTTGACATCGTTGGGCTTGATGCAGCGCACGTAATACGGCTCCTACAGAGGGAAAGATAATGTGACTGTGGGTTAATAACAAGAGAATGCGTAGACCAATCATCCAGTACAAACTGTGAACACGACACGGGAATGTGAATGCCCACAGTCACAGAAGTAAGCATGCGAGATGTATCTGAGAGGTTCCTGGTCACCTTGATGCAAGCATGTGCAAAAATGTGCAAAAATATATAATGTGCAGGAAAGTGCAACTTCATCTCTGAGAAAAGCTTTCTGCAACATACATGTTCATTTTTTTAAAACTACAAATATATAGTAATATAACATTCCAGTGCATCATTCATTAACTCATACATATGTTCCTTGTAAACTAGCTTGTTAACAAACATATGTTGTGTTTTTCAGTGAGGATTAATCGATGACTGAAAGCTAAAAAATTAGACTTTATTCATTAAATGTTGGGGATGGTAATTATGGAGAGACGGTGTCAATAGTGTACAAAAGCAACAACGGTGTTACGGACAAACCGTTAAAATGAAAAGGAGACCCGGCAGACCCTCAGCTATGTGAGGGAACCTAGATTTAAAAGCTGACTCTGTAACCGTGCTGCTAGAATGTAAGATGACGGCTTTGCTTCGGCCTAGGTGTGGCCTGATCCCTGCGCGAGCTACATGAGGAACGCAGACATTGTTGTGCAGTGTGGTGTGCAGGGCGTGCTTCAGCTGTCTTGCATTTGGCTCCAGTGCTGACTCAGCAAGTCTTTGCCCTTGATACATCCTCGACGTTGACAAAACAGTCTTCAATTGCCAATAAAAGGCAACATATTAATACATGTTTGTTCAGAGTACCAAATATAAATCTATTTAATCTCCCATTTCACATCTCATTTACATCCCCTTTAAAACAGTGATCATTTGCAAGACCTGACCTTCTACTGATGCAGAAGTTAAAGGCTCTGAGGTCACAAAGCCTCCTTCCACTTTCATAATTCATTTCCAGGGAAATCTATGTGACTTATTTGTATGGCTTTAGGGTGGGCTGAATACTGAATCTAAGAAATTGTGAATGAAATGATTCATTAATCCAGACCTCTCACCTTGGATGCCAGGTTATCCACCAGTAAGATCATGGAGTTCTTGAAGAGCGTTCCTGCCGTCAGCGGCCGCTTGGTCACCTCAGTGATGCTCAGTTTGCCCTCGGGCCACATGGCCTTCAGGACACTGTTGGTACTGTTGCAAATGTCAAATTTATACCATCAGATACATGAAACAACTTTATTTTAATCATTTTACATGTTCAAAATTAATGAAAAGTTGCATTTCAGTACGATACCGTTTTCATGAAGACTGATGCTGACAAACACTAGAAAACTACTGCCAATATTTGAAAATAATACCGTTCATATGCAAATACAAAACATGGGACATGATGCTAACATATCAAACATATATTTACATGCCAAGAACAAGACAGAATACACCAGAAACGTAGAAACGTAATTCTCGTCAGTTGTGTGAAATAAGACCTGGAAACAGGCATTGTGGCATAGAATTGTCAAATTGGTTTAATTCACCATACGAATTGTTACACATTACTTTTGTAATACTGTATTTGACCCGTTGTTTGTACGTTTTGACCGTATAGAAACGTAATTCTTGCCATTTTAAGAATGAGTTGTGTACCTGCTGTACTCTACTGCTCTTACTTTTTAAAAACTTGTGCTTTTTATTATTTTACCTCTTTTCTTCCCATTGTATTTGTTATTTACTGTTTAATTGTGTCTTGCCGCTTTTAATGTTTATGTAAAGTGCTTTGAATTACCTTGGGTTGAATTGTGCTACACAAATAAACTTGCCTCGCCTAACTTGCCTACACCAGTGAGAACTGATCAGCTCTCACATTCCCATCAGGCTGAGGAAAGGAGGCGCTGCTACATGACAAGCTGCAATCCTCTGCCGGTTGTGTCTTGTGCAGAAAGCAACACATCAGAGTGTGTGGAAGTGATTTAATGTGCCTGTCACCTGTTGTACAACAGCCTCTTGAAGTCTTGGAACAGAGTGTCTTTGTTCTTATCGATAAAACCCACGACCGAGTACCTGTGAAGAGAAGGGGGGGGGGGTTAATGCATGGGCAGACGCAGTGCTTTCGTACACACTGCTCTGCTTTGTGTTTTACCAGTTAACATTGGTACTTTAATTACAGAAACTGTGGTTCACCGGAAAATAAATGGATGCTGTGCAACTACAGAGCCTCATTGTGCCGCGGAGCTTCAGGTTAAATTGCACTTTAGCATGATGTAGTGCATCTGTGATGAAGCTGCCAGAAGTATCTGAGCTGCTCTGCGCCACGCTGTGAGATGTGGGGAGCTCTCTGCCTCCTGGAGTCCAAGTGTGGCTCAGGGATCAATCAAACCTGCCAGCCGGGCCCCGCTCCTCCGCCCCGAGTCGTCCCCTGGGTCGCACACACTTTGCCTTCACAAATGGGCTCAACAGTCCTCCATGAGAGCACTTAGAAGGCTTAGCACATGTGATTTAATCGTGTGATCTGTGTGCAGGTGCTCTGGGGTGTGGAAGGGGTCTTATCATGTTTGCAGGTGCATCATGCGATTAAAATGTTATTTAAGTGCTTAAGTCTGTGCATTGCCCACAAGTCTGGGCATTATTGTCTCCTTCATTAATTACTTTAAAAACATGCCTTTATGTTTTTACTAGGGCTGTCAAAGTTAACGCGTTAACTTAACGTCCTCTTAACACCGACAATTTTTTTAACGCACGATTAACAGGATTTAAAAAAAAAACAAAAAAAAAAACGCACATTATATAATTTCTGGCGGTCGATGGCACCCGTAGCTTGAGGAAAAGTATGGTGGACTACTGCGTGAACTTTTTTGAAAAGTGAGGAAAGATGGAGAATGAAAAGAGACTTTTGAACGGCGAGTTCACTTTCAAAAAGATGCCAGATGGTTCGCTGGACAAGACTAAAGTTATTTGAAATGAATTACCATCGAAGTATGTCGAGTCTCAAATACCACTTGCAGCCAAACACACGACCAATGCATAGAGTGCACCCCCCCCCTCGTCAAAAGCAGACAACGCTGGATAGCAGCTTGCAGTTTTGGTTAGACATAATTGCATGGAAAATTTAACTGACCAATGCACTTCTTGTACAATGTTTGTGATGCATATGGTTCATTGTTTTACATTGATCTTGAACAAGGAATCTTAAGTTAGTCTTTACAAGTGTAAAGTTGGGGAATATATTGTGTTTGTATTTATGAAGGAATGTTACATTCAGGTGGAAAGTTGAATAAACATTGGCATAAAGCAAGCATATTTGCCCTCTCTCATGTTTTTAACAGTATTAAAAGCATAAAAAAAATGACCTTAAGGTAATTTAGAACAGCAAAAAATGTGTGAATAAATGATTAAAAAAATGTATCGTTTGACAGCCCTAGTTTTTACATGATAGAAATGGACATTTTATCAAATGATTTCTTAGAATTGGGCTAAATAAAATCCTCACCAAACGGAGATTAGTTGCCAGGTTTCCTGTGACAATGAGATTACCTGAGTTCAAGCACTGGCAGCCGTTTTTGTGGCGTCAATTCACACGATAAATATTCACCTCTCTCATGAATTCATATCTGAAAAATATAACTGTAAAATTAGTCGTTCTCCTGTCCAGGGTGTCGCCCGTCTTCAACCCAGTAACCATTAGGATATGCCCCAGCCCACTACCCGACCCTGAACAGGTTCAACGATGAAAGTTTTAAGATTTTCTCCTAAATAGTTATTACTTTATAAAGGGGTACATATAAAAGAAACTACGTTTTATATTTTTTTTTACATTTTAAATATATAAATACAATTTTGCTCAGAACTTTAGAAAGAAGTTGGAGAAGGATGAAGGTGAAGTTCTGCTTTCCCAGTTGTTCCAGACTGTACCAGGACTTGACACAGCAACAAACAACTTGCAATAATACTCAAATAAATGTAAACAAAGCAAAGAATCTCATAGTGAAACTGAAACACAGTTTATGAATCTGATAAGCGACAAAGAGGATTTATAACGTGACTCCTGATCGGTATATTACCTGCCCTTGGCTGTTATGTTGCTTCAGTTTTCCCTTCGATGTTGCACTCGAGCAACCTGGCCCAGTTAAACCCATGACTTACAATAGGATTGTGCCTAAAAGGGGTATCAGTACCAACTGACCGCAGCTGAAGTGGAGATGAGCGAAATGTAAGTATTTGAGAGTTTGTTTACAGTGTAATAGTGTAAACTTAGTTCGCCATATGTGTTGTAATATGTGCCCTTACGGCAACATACTCTACATACTCTATGCTCCATCGTATAGCAGTACCGTCTTTTTAGGTTTATTGGGTGTAATTTACATCTGAAGGGTTGTGCTTCACCACTAACTCAAGTGTGGCACAAGCTGTGAAAGTTACGATGTGTTTCTTTTTACGTGTCACATGTAGAATTATTGTGCAAATGTGGTTTAAAACTAGTAAAACGAGTAAAATGAACAATGCCATTTCACTGCAACCATTGTGAATACATACGGTATGCATTCACAGCCGTCTACATGATATCAATGTTGTTGGTCAAATACATTGTGTTTTGGACTGAAAATGAAATAAAAGAAAACAACGTCTCGTATTGAGGAGGGAAGCAACGACATGTTGGGTCCTTAAATCTGAAGAATTTGTAATCTGGCAAAATATTGAGGAAAAAGGGAGTCGAATAGGCAAAGTGGTACAGTTTGAAATAAGAATATTACCTATTAATTATGTTACGATTGAAATGTCTTTAAAAATGAATAAATAAATCAAACAAACTCCAAATGAGTGTCTTTTTTCCCTTAAAGAAGCTCTGTCCGCAACCCCAAGGCATGCAAATGCGGAACTGCTGGAGAGAGGATGCATCATGGGTAAAAGCATGTCCTGAATGAAGCAGACTTTGAGATACTTACACCACGTCCCCTGCGTAGTGCCGGATGCGAAAGTCTCTGTCAAACTCCAAACTCTTGTCAGTCGGTGCGAGCTGCAGAGACACAGGGAGCAGGGAGTAAACAACTAAACAAGGACGTGCTTTTGTAACTTGGTTTTAAAAAGGATGAAGTCTTTAGGCAAAGAAACAGGCATTACACATTTACCTGGAAAAAAACAGCACAACACAGCATTACATAACCATTCACCTTTTATCACTGAAAAGCCAACATCTGATAAAGAAGGTGTCCCAGTCTCGTCCAGCTCCCATCTAACCTTTCTTCTTTTAATTATTTTATTCAGTTTGGTAGGTTCAGTGGTTTCCTAGGCTTTGCCTCTTCTAATAGATGTTGGCTACATGCCTGTTTAAAATTATCTGCACTACTACTCTGATTCAACATTCCTGACATTTTAGACATACCGTGGCTCTTTCCTACAAAAATGCCAGTGTAATTGCCAATTGCTAAAATTTGGGCCTGAGTCCTGTTGAAGTATCCGTCTAGACTATTCAGTAATCTTGGACTAAAAGTCTTTACACATCAGTGCTGTAAAAAGGTTGGGCAGAGTGTTCGGGGTGATTTGCAGACCTATTAGCACCACTGCGACGGTGAAGGCACTGGCTTGGAAAACATTAAGACCGCCACATCTGATTAGGTCTCCCAGGAAAGACAAGGAGAGGAAAATGGAGAGAGAGATGATGAAAGGAGGAGGTAGGAAGTACTACCACAACGCCCGTATGTGGGCCCGTTAGCAGCAGAGCAGGCGGAGACAGACACGCAGAAATATCCATTCCTGCAGGAACTTCTGGGGAGGTAATGTTGGGTTGTGTGGGGTACAGATTAGAGGAGGGGCGAGCGATTCCCTGCAGTGTCACAACAGTCCCAGGGAGGGTGCAGGAAGTGGCGAGGCCAATGTTCTAAATAATGAGGGAAAACTGGAAACCCAGTGGGAAAGATGGTTTAACGGCCGTAAAGATGCAGACGGGCAGAGAGATCATCAGGCCAAACCCATGAGAGCATTTCTGTGTGCGTTGTTACGGATTAATTGTGCAAGTCACCCAGATCTGGCTCCGTTTCCATAATAATTACTAGTTAAAACCACTATAAAAGGTTATCGGTTTAAAAGAAAACAAGCTGAAAGGGTACTTTTCCTGTTTTATAAAATGTGAAAATATGTTACTTCTTTTAATTTACAGGCTTAAAAGTCAAATCCAACTACATAAATCTGAATATTTGGTAGTTTTTGTTTTGTGCAAACAACCATCCAAGTGGAAAAAAGAAAGCTAGCAGAGGTAGCAGCTAGCATGGCTTCAAAAGTTTTTTTGTTTGTTTGTGTCGGCGCTGATGAAAACTCAGCTGGTAACCACGAGCGTGACCAGGCGCTTGGTAGATCTGGTCGTTCCAGATCCAGGGCCGACTCAGCCGCTTAGAAACTCGGCAGAGTAGATACAGAAAAAGTATCTACTCGGCACGCCTCTACCCGCCTCTACCCGCCTCCACCCACTAGTGTACAAGCGCAAAACGGGGGTGTGGTGAGTCGAGTCGCGCTGAGTAGGTACTAGTGTAAAAGCGCCAAAAGTGAAGCATTAATTGTGGATAAATTATTTAAAATAAGTGTTTGAGAGTTTACTGGAATATTCTGTGCTGTTATCGACGATAATGCAGTTGCAACCTGTTGCCAGAAGTTTGCAACAGGTTGGCATTCCCAGACCATATGCATGAAGGTTCCTGGTTCATTCTGAGAGCATAATGTACATAAAGAGCTAACCAGGATCTTCATATGGTAAAGCTTGCAAGGTGTTAAATAGGTTCTGTGTACAAATTGATAATGAATAAGCTGATGATCTGGGTTTCTGGAAGATGATATTATATTAGTCCATAAATCATTCCAGTTGAAATTTGGGTCCCAGTCAGGGCCTTTCAACTTTTGTTTTCATTAATAGTTTTTCAGGTTTAGAGCCGAGAACTTGAACACCCTGCACAGAGTACGGAAGTAGAGCGAGACGCGACGCTCACATGGCAGTGAGTCGCCAATGAACCCGGAGCAACAATCACATAGAGGTGGGCAGCCTCTGTCTTTCACCTTCCATGCGTGGGATTTTACTCAGACTTTACTCATCACAACTCTGCACGGGAGGAAAAAACAGCAAGAAAGAAACAGACAGCCATGTTGGCTTCCATCTCGTTGCCATTTCCTCCAACCCGGCCAATGTAGTATGTTCCACCGCTTTGAGGAATTGCTGACTGACTCATCTGAGGTCTCATTGCTCTCAGACTTTGACAAACCCACACACACTCTCAGACAGACAATGATGGAGGGAAAGGTCCCGTGTGAGAGCAAACACAATAAAAGCTTCAGATGCGGAGAGATTCATCCCCGAGTACTGCACGGATCCGTCTCAACTCAGGCCCCAATAAAACCCACAAAGGACCCATCAGTAAATGTTTGACAGATGCAAGTACATGTCCTCGCAGAAATCAAAAGACTATTTACCTCCATGGTGCTGAGGAAATCTGCTGAAGCACTGAGATGCTTCAGGTTTTACTGTCAACAGTAATGTGCTCAGCATTCACAGAAAAAAGAAACCGTGGCTGCGTAAGATGAAGTAGATGAGGAGACGAGCTGTTGTTATGACAACAGAAGGGAATTATTCCATGAGGATTGAATCTGTGAGGGTCCAGTAAAGTACACAATCATTTTAACAATATCATTCACAGCAAAGACGTCCTTCAGTTGGGAAAAATCAAATCAAATAAATTATAGAGGAAGTGGATGCAGTGTAAAAATGAAGAGAATTTAAAGGCATCAAACCACTATGAACAAAACCCAGAGCATTGTATTTTATTGGATTTTCAATGACATACAGCGTTATAAGTTATAACCTGCTGCAATTATTCAGAAAACATACCTTTTTTCATTTTTAAATGGTTTAAATGGCTTTTTGGAGTTAATTTCTCAATTAAACAAAAATCTCAACTGTGTGGTTGATTATAGATCTTAGTAGGAACACGGAAATTGACCATAAAAAATGAAGGAATAAATAGATAAATTGGAGGCAGCCAAAAATGCCATCAATGCCCACTGGTAGTGCTGCTATTATATCCTTAAATGTCTCCTTAAGGATTGGACAAGACATTATTTTAATTGTTTACTATTGCACAAACCATGAGGGCAGAACTGACAGTAAGATAGGAAGGCGGGCCAGTTTCATTGAGACTCCAACAATCTTAAGAAGGGAGCACCACAGCTCCTGGAAGAAGAAAAGAACCCTGAGGTTACAGCTCCGCTAGATGATGTCAGCGAGGTATTACCACTGAAAAATATCAGCTTTAACCAATAATGACTTCTCACAGCTCAGCTGACTCAGTCCTAGGAGTTGACAGGACCGGAAACTCAAAAGAGATACGTTTCAGGTGGACACACACACACACACACACGCACACACACACGACAGACAAACAGATGCTCTACCAGACAGACAGCCTGCATCTGCTGGAAGCCGCGCTGCTCCCTCATCCATCACAATCAGCCACACTCCAACACAAACACATACACACACACACCAACATGCACTACGCACGCACACTCACACCAGACACAAACTTGGCACCCTTGTTGTTAGCACTTCCCCTTTGTTTGGGACTCAGCCTAATGTCAAACCGAGGTCGGCGGGGGCGATGGCGTTTGTGTGGATGTGAGAGGAAGGCAGGCCAACTGAAGTACATCTGCAGAGACGTGCACTTGAGTCCTCGGTGCTCAAATCAGACTGATGAGGAAACTTAAGCAGTGAAAGTGGTAATTATGCCGAGAAGCTTTATGTCCGCCCACGGACTGGATCTCCATGGCCACGGTCACCGGTATCAACACTGAAGCCGCTGCAGAAGCATCTGTAAGAGCAAACACTTGAGGCCTACACAGACAGTGATTCCAGAACCCTCCATGATGACATGCATGGACGCTGGAGTGTTGTCCCCGTGGAGCTGGAACAAATCTGGTTCTATAATGTGTTACCAACTCCATTGACCAATGAGCGCTTGCATGACCAGGCAATCGGGAATGGATCTTCCTGTATGAGGAACCACATTAAGCCCATCCCCGGCCTGCTGTGATCCGTTTGGTACGCTTCATGCCAGTGGGATGGCTGCGAACGGGAGGGGGACCAGAACCAGTTCACAAGGGAGAATGAATGGGTTGGGCTGATCAGGTCACAGTTACATGCTTACCGTTTATAGTCACAGGAGTCATTTTATCACTTCATTGTTAACATGGTTCTGCTATTTATGAATGTTTATAATTAATTTAGTTTTGACTTGATCTCCAATTAATTGGACCATTACACAAAGACCTCCAGTTGTCAATAAGTATGTTATATGCATTCATTTTTTAAATTTTTTATTAAAGATTTTGTTGGGCTCTAGTGGTCCTTTATTCAAGTTTCAGACAGGAAGGGGATAGAGAGAGAATGGGGATGACATGCAGCAAAGGTGCGCAGGCCGGGATTTCGAACCTGCGGCCGCTGCAGGAGGACTGTAGCCTCAGTATATGAGCCGCTCGCTTAACCCACTGCGCTACCGAGCGGCCCATATGCATTCATTTTTATATAAATTGCGTACAGTACTCTGCGATTACATATTTTGTGTTGTTTTTTAGAAGATAAATTGTACCAGTTGTAGATGTAAGAATTGAAGAACTACAACTGAGCCATGTTAACAAGGGTAGCACTAGCACTGGTCTTAGTTCTACAAGACCGCAAAGCAAAACCCACTCTTTTGTGTTTTTTCTTAAGTGGGTCAGTAATTAATGTCATGGTAGAAGCGTTCATCTCTTGGAAATACTGATCAATGAATGTGAAGTAACATCAGTAAAGGGAAAAACAGATCAATGTTGTTACATGAATAGTCATGGGTTAAAAAAAAAAAAAAAAAAAAGATTAAAATTAAATATTTAAAATTGTTGGCATTTACTATACTGCATGTTTCATGACGTATAAAAAAAAAAGGCATATTTTCATTAAATTTGCATTCAACAATAGACCATTGTGACTTCAAATCCCTGAAGGGAAATTAATTATTGCAGTCACCTTGATTTAAATCTCATCAAACAGATTTTATTGTAGAGATGTATTGATGTGGACGGAAGGATCTCCTGTAGAGGTCTGAACGATCTCCCCTAGCCGCCCCAAGGATCTCCCGTACCACCAGTTCTCTGTCCCTCAGTTTCTGGTCCCCCACTGATACAACCCACACCTGCAGAGTAATCTGAGTATTTCTGCAGATGATGATGATTAGAGTTTTATTTGTCAAAGAGCACAGCACAGATGACAGGACGCTGACTTGTACTGGAAGTCTGAGGTGAACAGGGTGAAGAGGAGAGGTGAGAGTAACGTCCCCTGTGGTGCTCCTGTGCTGCTGGCCACCTAGTCAGACACAAAACTATCCAGTTTCACAAACTGTGTCTGTTTGTCAGGTAGGCAGTAATCTGGGAGATTTTAAAGGGTCTATGTATTAAGTGAAAAGTGACTAAAGCTAGCAGGAGGTGCAAGGTGGCTTTTTTCTTCCATTTCCACAAACACCATAATGTAGAACAGAACAAAAAAAAGTGTGAAGAATATATTATTCAAAGATAGCAACTACAGGCAGGAAAACTGTGAACGGAGGGGGAGCTGAGGTGAGAAGGCGCGAGGCAGCAGGAAGAACTGACAAGAGCAGTCTCAGGAGCTCACTGTACCAGCAGTCGGTGATAAACACTCTTTTAACTCGTCTCCATGTGTATTCTTCCTACAACCAGTTAGCTATGGGAGTTAAAGAAGCAGATCCTCCCTGCCTCCCTCCCTCATACTCATGCATTTGCACGGTGTTCAGGACATGAGACGACGGCAGCCGCCAGCAGGGACCCAAGCACCACTTGAAAAACTCATCACTAGCCTGAATGCTGTATAATAATATAAATGGACAGAATAACAACCCGTCCTCAAGAAGTTAAAGCTGCATTAACATGGGATTGTTTTACAGCAACCACCACCCACCAACTAGCCAGGAAGAGTATTTGGGGTCATTTCTCTGGAGGAGATGAGAAACTCGTAACGTTCATTTTAAAGACTTAAAGACTTCCATCTCCACCTTCAAACTACATCTTTTATTAAGTACAACCGACTCCTGCACTTGCCTTTAGTCCTCCTTCAGGCATACTGACTGTTTTACTTGATTATTTGTTTTATCTTTTGTATTGTGTTTTAATGTCTTTTTGTGTATTTATATAACTTTGTTTTTTCATCTTAGCTCCCTCCCCTTACGCCCCTAGGCTGCACTTGTAAATAAGAAATGTGTTCTTAATTTGCTTGCCTGGTTAAATAAAGGTTAAATAAAAAATAAAATAAAAAGACCTGTGTTGGCAAACTTTTTTTTTTTTTCTTACATTTAATAAAAGAGTCAAATGTGGGCGAAGATAGTCTCTGGTGTTCCCGGTGAGACTTGGTTCATATAAAAATAAATAAAAGCATAAATAATAAAAAAATAAATATAACATAAAAAAGAAAAGAAAAGCATAAACGTGTTTAACTTGAAACAACTCAAACTTGTGGTTTAGATGTGCAATAACACGCTACTTTCACAGGCTCACTGAATCCACCCCCTGTAACTCAAAACCCCAGCTGGTTCAGTGCAATCACTCTGGGTGGGGTCCTTAGATTGTTTAAAAATGATTATTAACTGGTATTATATGAAGTATATCACAAATTAATTAATTGGAATATTCAGTAATTGGAATACATTTAATTTGACGGCATTCAACATGTTTACTTTCTCTGTAAATCGACTTGAGATTACTTTTATTGTGTATTTGTGCAAAAACAAACTGATTTGTACAAACAATCTTTTTTAGACTGAATCACACAGGAAAACTGTTCTTCTACAAGTATCCAAAGTCACAGACTTCAGCCACCTTGATCAGATCTTTCTCTGCCTCCATCTAGATTTGGTCGTCCTGCTTTTATTGATGCCGAAGCTACATTTATTCTACAGAGCAACATGAAGTTCACGCCTCCATTAATGCTCCGCTTGCATCGTCAGAGCTAAAGGTGGAGAGCTCAGCTGCTGTAGGTTGGATGGGTCTCCACTACACTACTGTGCACGGATTCTGCCATTCCACTACCAGGAAGAGAGAGCCCAGCGTTGATGTGCGTCCCCAGTTCTCCTCCCAGCTCCTCGCCCTCCAGCTAATCCCTCCCTCACTTTTCCAGCCCAACTCCTCGCCACCTGTGCCCCCCTGCTCTCTTAAGCCCGGGAGGAAGAGAGAAATCCAGTTTCATGATGCACAAATGGTAGCAGCCAGACCTCCTGATGAGGAGCATCTGATCATCTCAAAACCTGCCCAGCAGGTAACTGGCTGTCTCCGGTCCAGGCAGCAGATGAAGAGCTGACTCTTGTGTTTCAAGCCCAGTTCACTGAGTGGCAGCTGTCGGGGTATTGAAGCACCACATATGACGCTGCAACTTCACTCTGAGCAGATGGATGTTGGTATAAACCCTGACCTAGGCATCACACTCACACGACAGAGCTGCTGGACGTCACGCCCTCATAGCCCCCCCCCCCCCCCCATGCGTTGCTGCTGCGACCACTGTTGACCGTGTCCCTATGGCAAGCCGTTTTAACATTTAATGGCTAAGTTTGACTATCCAGAATTAACAATGCAGATATCTACAACTGCATTTTGACTAGTTGTAATTACATTGTGACTAGTCAGAATCATCATTCAAGATATCTATAACCAGGGCTGCACATAATTATTTTGGTCTGGTGCTCAGAGGAGCCCCTGGATATGTGACTTGGGCCTCCAAAACGCGGTGACCCGTCTCGCCGGATCGATAAAAGAGGGATGCAGGAATAAGTTATAGGCAAAACGATATTTATTCACTTACTGTATAAAGATGAATGGCTCAATATAGTCTTTTACAAAGTTAATTTATTTCAATAATTCAACTAGAATATGGTGTAAAAGTGAATTTATTTCAATAATTCAACTAGAATATGGTGTAAAAGTTAACTTATTTCAATAATTCAACTAGAATATGGTGTAAAAGTTAACTTATTTCAATAATTCAACTAGAATTTGGTGTAAAAGTTAACTTATTTCAATAATCAACTAGAATATTGTGTAAAAGTTAATTTATTTCAATAATTCAACTAGAATATGGTGTAAAAGTTAATCTATTTCAATAATTCAATTTAAAAGGTGAAACTAATATATTACCTAGTCTTATTACATGCAAAGCAAGATATGTTGAACCTTTATTTGTTATAATTTTGATGATGAAATTGTTTATTGATTTAATAAAATATTCTCTAATTTATTTTTTATTTGGGGTTTTCATAAACTGTGAGCCATAATCAGAGAGCAGCGTCTTGCAGGTAACTGCTGCACGCAGTGACGGACACTGGCTGATTTATGGTTCCGCGTTGCACCAACGCAGAACTTACGGGGTAGGATACGCGGGACCGCGAACGTATGGTGCGCGTCGCCGCGTGCATCATGCAGCCACTTCTCGGCGAAAACATGTTTTCTGTTTCTATCCACGGGTAGTGGTTCAGTTTGGCGTCTCTTTGTAGTTGGTGGTGGTGGAACGCCAAAATAATTACTTAATGGCGCTTGCTTCTTGGACATTTTGACGAGACGTGACGGGGTTTGTTCAGTAAAGCTGATCCTTACCTCTCTTCCTCCCCACCCACCGCCGCAACGAGCATGGAGGGGGAGTAAGGACGCGCTGTGATTGGCCAGTACAAACTTTGAGTGGGAGTTCTGGGGAAAAGCTCTCCCAATAGTTGTTTTAATATTAATATTCTGGTCTGGCCACAACCAATAATATGAGCCCCAGCTGTTGGTACGCAAATGCGCTTCGCAGCACAAGATTGACAGCGCACTGTGGATTTTGACGGCGCATGCGCTCTGGCGGCCCACTTATGTGCAGCCCTGTCTATAACATCACTTTGACTAGTCAAAACTCTAATTCAAGATATCTGTAATTACATTTTTACTAGGCAGAATGAAAGTTAAAGATATATCTCCAATTTGAAATATCTCTAATTAAAATCCATCTATAACTTGATTATAGATATCTACAATTAAATTATGACTATCCATAATTCCAGTTCAAGATATCTACAACTTGGTTCTGACTAGTCAAAACTTAATTTAAGATATCTAAAAAGGATTATGTAGATATCTTGAATTGAGGAGAATTAAAGATATCTTGAACTGGAATTATGACTAGTCAGAATTAGATTGTAAATATCTGAAACTGGAATTACAGCTAGTCGTAATTCAGTTGCACATTGCGGATATCTGCAACTGAATTGTAGATATGTGTAATTAGAAACCACACACATGAATGTTAAAAGTGACGTAATTTGTCCTCGGCAGAATGACGTTGTGGATATCTGAAATGACAATTGTGGATAGGAAGAATGTAATTGTAGATATCTGAAATGCTCTTTTTGACTAGGAAGAATTGAATTGCGGATATCTGCAACGGCTTGCCATAGTGTATGAAAACGGCTTGCCATAGTGTCCCTGCCCGATGCCGGCCACCGGAGCGTCTCCGTGATCAACACCACAAACACGTGGCCCAAGGAAGCTCTAGCGCTTAACACAGCCCCTCGACATGCACTCAAACACGTGGCAGCAGGTGTAGCACACATGTAGCGACGCCTTTTCAGCACCTGCACATGCTGCGTGTTGGGATGCACATCACCAAACACCAGGAGAGCGCTGAAGAGGACGAAAACTGAGGCAGGAATTGCAATTGACAAGAAAGTGAAAGGAGCTGCATTTGAAGATACAAGTTTTATGCTCAATAATGAACCATTTTAATCAAAAGAAGATGTTGTAAGCCGGCAACCCAGGGAATTGGAAGCTGAAATAAGCTTTTAAGAAATCGTGAGGATTCAGAGAGAGAGAGAATTCAGTGGGTGATTAAATGTCATAACATGAAGTTGTAAACCTTTCAGTTTTTACGTATCAAAACCAGACTGCATAAGAAAAACTGGACAAATCCCCACAAACTGCACGCTGCCGTGTTACAAATGGGCGGAACCAACAGGCCGGCTGGAACACACCCATCATGTTTCAATCAATTTGCTATTCTGGCTTGGCTCACTTGGCGTATGCTAACCTGTGATGCCAGTTAACGTTACATTCATGCTCATCAAATCCGTCCAAACGCCGTCCCGTCGCGTGTCCCTACAAGCTCCTTTTACGGCCAGAAGTTTGTTCGTAGCTCTGGAGAAGTTTGGGACTACCAAACTTTCCACAAATGCACATGTAAGCACACGTACATCTTGGTTCTGCACACAGTTCACCCGCTGACTCGTTCTGCTGGCGTCTCATGAGGGCTAATTAGAGGCGATACCTCCTACGACCAGCTGGGTTACCCCCGGCATCATTACGGAGAGGCTGGAGGACCGAGGTAAACAAATGCAGTTTAGCAGCAGGTCAACAAGTGCAAAGTACGTATGGAGCTACGTAGGATAGAAGTGCAGCACCTAGCAGTGGTGGCCTGATCCTAACAACGGCTGACAGTTGGATTTCTCTGCACCCAGGCGCACAAGAATAAGAAAAATCCTTTGTACATCAGAGTCAAGCATTTCCCTTTAGGTAGGAAAGCTCTGTAAACAAGCCTGGAGCTTCCATATATTCAAACTGCTTGATTAATTCATCACAAAGTTGAGAAGCCTGCAAGAAAACAAAAAGAATTCCTCATCAGCAGACTGCAGGGCAACGTGACGCTCAGATGAGAAAGACTGGATGAGAAGCTACAGCAGAGGGCATCTGCTGTGGACTTGGTCTCCTGCAGGATCCCTTCCCTCCGTCTCATCAGGACTCCTGTGCGCTCTTTACACCCACGGTTCAGCGTCACCACATGTGTGGTGTACATTCACCATTCACGTGCTTCATCTCGAAAGCGGATGAATGAATGTATGAATGAAGAGGATGAACAACGTGCACCAAGGGTTTGCGTGCGTCACACCGTGTGCGACGACAGAGAGCAGCATGATTCAGGAGTGAGCAACCAGCAACACGCAGCACCGATGGTGTTACATGAGCACCTCCAGGAACTGATCCGCAGTGTTGTGCAAGTTCATACTTCTCATAAACTAGTTCAAAGTTCAGTTCACATAGTTTAAAAATTAATAATTCATGTTCATAGTTCACCATTTTCACTTTGGACTAGATCAAATTCAGTTAATTTCAATATTTTTAGGTGAGAAGTACGAATGAAATGCCCCCCTATCCTAAAACTGTTCACTGAATACAATAATGTATTGTCCTAGTGGCTTTTCAACTTTACTCAGAGGCTGTAGATCTCCAACAATGTAGTCCATTATCAGTGTGTCTACCTGTTGCTGGGAAATCAACCCCCTGAAGGTGCAGCAGTGGGACTGGGGTCATTTGGGGCAGTTGGGGGTCTACTTGGTTTTTCCTGATTACTTTTTTTGATTGTCAAGGACTGCAGATATTTTCTCACACTGGACGGATGATTTAACTCCACATGACGTTTCAAATGTGAAGTTGACGAGGCAGACACTCTGACTTGTTTTCTCGGCGTAGGTGGACATCATTTGCACAGAAAGGTCCGATTTTTACCGTCAGACTCTTTGGGAGACAATGTGTAAAATTCTCCCAAATAATGATAAGCGGATCATCATCTGACGACTCGCTGACGCTGCGTCTGCAACGCCTCTCTCTTCACTGGTCATGTAAAGACTGCACCGGGCTCGGGCCGCCGTTGCCATGGAGCTTGTGGCCGTTGCTATGCTAGTGTGTGCACTGCATTGTGGGTAATGTAGTGTAACGTCGTCTCGTCAAGTATTTTAAATGTGCCCGCTTGTGAAATGTATTCCGTAATAATTGGACCTAAACAGTGAAGCTGAAACTCACATAATCTGAACAGTTCAAATTCCAGTTTGTTATCTGCAGAATGAACAAGTTTACGTTCTAGTTCTTTATTTGCAAATATGTTGCGTTCAGTTCAACGTTCTCATAGAAATTAACGTGTTCAATAAACGCGTTCATTTGAACTCGTTCATGCACAACACTGCCGACCCGTGACTCAGTCTCTTCCTGCAGCTTCTCCTCTCTTTCATCCCTTCGTGGCCCCACACACGCTCAGCTCATAAAGGTTTGTTGATGACGATATTTAGTCATAATTTTCGTTGATGAAAGCAACTTTACGAGAGATGGGGCTGTGCGATGGAGGAGGATGGAATAAAACAGGTTTTTATAAAAGGAGCTCAGTGCATCGATTACGTTCAACAGAAATTCAAATTAAGCTCTCCTGGTAAAGCATTCTCATGAAAGAGTCCTGTGGTAAATCACGCCTGCTGCAGGTTTTTAGTAATCCATCTCTCTTTTGTCCACTCAGCAGAAATATTGGTCATCTTACTCGGGTTTGTGCAGCTCAACATGAGCACGGGTTGGTTGTGAACCCAGCGCTGGCTAGTGCTGCATGAAAGCTCCTCCGTTACAAGGACCTTACAGACCACAGTAAAGCTATATTCATAGAAAGTCCTGATTTGTTTGGGCTTTTAGTATCAAAGCACACTTCATGAAATGGGGAAAATTGAAAAAACTCCTCGGACTCTCACACATGTAGAGGTGAATCCCACCTACAGAGGAACCGCTCGGGGGTCTGCTGTAAGCGCAGCCTGACGCAGCTCTCAGACTAGGCCTGTGTTGAAAAATCGATTCTCAAGTTATTTCTTCACGAAAAGGACAATCACGCGTAGAGGAAAATTTTTATGGTCTTCCTCCCTCTCTGACATTAACTGGAACATAAGATGGCTCCTTCCAAATAAATTGGAAGAAGTTCAATATAAAATTCTACCCATTTACCCTGCTAACAGATTTGTCTCAAAATGTGTCAATATTGATGTTGTGTATTTAGTAAAACCGAAGTGGAAACGATTAGGCACCTTTTCTTTTAATGTAAATTTTCCCAGATTCTTTGGGAAAAAATTGAAGCTTACATCACATCATATTCCAACACACCAATAAATGTGAATGCCAAAGATATATTGTTATAATATAGTAATATGGAAAATGCAACAATTAATTAACTTGATTATTCTAATTGCAAAATTTCACGTACATAAAACCAAATTCTCCACAGGTCGAACTTTCTTTCCTGTTTTTCATATCAATTTCAAGAATTACTTCGAATGTATCAAAAAAATTCAGAACAAAAAATGTAACGGCTAACATAATTGAAGGAATATTTGTATTGTTCATGGTTAATGTTCTGACTGTTTAAAATCTAAAAATAAAGATTTGAATGACTTTTTTTTTTTTTAAAAAGGGTAGTAATCACTTTTAATTTGGTTCTCTCAATGCCTCTTTTGCAGAGCATTGCAACAGTTTTAATGTCAACGATTGCGTTGTCACTAAGCAGCAGAAACACGTCTTCCTCAGCAGCCGGCAGGTTATTGATGTTGTCGTTCCAGTTTCCTGTCAAGTCTTTTTGCAAACTTGTTGAGTTCCAGGATGAACGCTTTGATCAACTGTGGAGCTTATGTGTGTCAGTGACACGTTAACACTAGTTCATTCCTAATCCCCATGATGCTTAGAGAGCGTCGAGAACAGCCTGGTTTGAAAGTTCCAGGATATGGTGGCGCAGTGGTCCACAGACACTCCAACACACAACGCAGACCGGAACCTTCCACCCGTGTGTCGTCACGACCACACATTCAAGTGATGATCCTTATCATGGTTAGATAACTGCCATAATATCTGGGTGAAACTGGGAAAAATAGTGATAAAAAACAATCCTGTTTTTCACTTTACGGTTGCTGATGGAGTCGTTACTGAGACGCTGTGTCAAACTTCTTTAAGTCTCCTTATAAAAACCTGTTTTATTCCATCCTCCTCCATCGCACAGCCCCATCTCTCGTAAAGTTGCTTTCGTCAACGAAAATTATGACTAAATATCGTCATCAACGGACCTTTATGAGCTGAGGAAAACGAGACGAGATGCAACTAAGATGCTGGTCATGTGACAATAACGATAATTAAATATATAATGCAATATCGTAGGGGAATAAAAATAAGACTAAAATGTAAATTACAAAGTAAAAACTCTACTCTGCTAAAATGTGTCTTCATTTTCTTTGACCAAAACGAGACGAATTGTTCTAACAATGATCCTTAATGTCCATGTTTTCAGTAGTTTCCTCTAGTTTAGTTCTGCTGCTGGTGACGTCACGTCCTCAATCCCAGTCGCTGCAGCGGGGAATCAGATCCAGCAGATGCAGCTGCAGGTTAGAGGCTGATGCCGTTAACGCAGAGCTCTAGGTTCACGTCAAGTAAAAACAAAGTTAAGTAGAGAAACGCAGGGATCTGCTCTGGGGCTGGGAGAAGAAGAAGAAGAACCATCTTTGGATACACTTTTCTACATAGACGTGGAAAAGAAAACCCAATGTGTCGTTGGAAAAGAAAAAGATGGGGAGAAATGCGGAAAAATAAATATGTTGTAAACTCAAATAAGAGTCTTCTGTATCTGGAATGAATGTATTTCTTGAGTCTATAAGGTAACAATAATATAAAAATAAGATAACGTTTGAATTGTAAAATGGGTTTGGCTAAATACAATCATTGACTAAAACGAGACTAAAATGGTCCTGGACCATTCTGACTAAAATAAGACTAAGATGCTCAGACTTTTAGTCGACTGAAACTTGACACAACTAAAAGGAGAAGGAATGTGACTAAAACTAATAAAAACTAAAATGATAGCTCGATCCAAAGACAAGACTATAACTAAAATTGAAACAGGCTGACAAAAACAACACTAGTCTCTCATCTCCACATGTACCTCTCCCTTCTCCTCACATTTAATTCAGAGTTTCTCCCTCCCCCTCTCTCCCCTCACACTTTTCTGTTTAACCTTCACACTTTTATCCTGGCAAACAGGCTTGAGGAGACGTGGGCTCTGGAGGCCGGAGAGCCTCGTGGGTTTCAAGTCTGCAGAGCACAGCTGCTCTTCCTACCCTCCAAACCTCAAACACTTCGGATCTGTCCTCGGCGTTCATTTACACCAGGAGTCCTGGTTCAGATGTTTAATTATAGGCACATTTAGATGCTCCCTAAAAATCCTAACTGAAGTGAATTAAAAATCAATATCAAAAATAAGATTTTAAGGCCTTTGCAGCGGGCGCTGTGATCATCAACCTGCTGTGTAAAACCAGCAGCAGCAACACCACCAGGCACACTCTTTAGTTGCGGTCGCCATAACAACTATCTGGACGAGAGGAAATTAAAAGCATTAAAACCACTTCCAGATCAATCTGCTGCTGCTCAGCTCCATCTGAACTGGAGATAATTCCTCTGACCAGGAGATGGCAGCACTACCCTCTCAGCATCATCGCCCTGTAAAGGGCCTTTACCAGGTAGGAGCAAGATGGTTTATGAAGATATGTATAAATGTAAAACATATACGTCTTCAGATAACAATGACAGAAACTATGCAGTCAAAAAAAGTGTTGAACCCACCTAAAACCAGATTCAGGGGTGTTAATTACATCAGTGATGAATCAATCACATTTGAGGATGCTAAATAACCGAGAAGTACGCTGTTGCAATAAACTGCACACTTCATTCAAAAGTGGTGTTAAGGTTTTCTAAAATCCTAATTCTTTGCAGAGTATCCCCTCACATGGAGCGTTATTGTGAGGACTCTTGATGCACGCTGGAAGCGTTACCACGAAAGTGTAACAAAAGCATCACTTCCACACTCAAAAGATGAGCATTTTAACGTTGCTTGGAAACAGGACGCCAGGCAGCACCGGAGATATTTCTGGCAGATATCGACTGGAGCCCATTCTGGTTCCAGCAGGTAACGGCTGGGTGACTGTACAGTCAGAGTATTAATGTCTGAAAGGGGCAGGGAGCAGTTGAAGAGCGATGGGAGTGGTGGGGGCGGTATCGACTTCAGTACAACAGGAAGCTTCATGAATCAATACAGCTTATAGTCCACTCTTTACCTCAGCTTGTCCTAATTCACAGCGTCCTTGTCATTAGGGTCTATATTCACTATTAGCAACAATATCTGCAGCATCCACTACCTACTTGGGCTTTTTCTTTGCATAGGAGCACGTTTTTGACACAGTGCCACACTTTCTGGTCTTTGCCATACGTATTTCTGCCCACAGCCTCCCACGAACGCACATAGGTGTTAAGCCACCACGTGTCAGGATTTATTCTCACTGCGTCGCCATTCCTTACTCTCCCCTGCCTCGCTAACATTTGCTGTGCTGATGGCTCTCTTCATAAATTTGTAAATACGTTTTCTTTAACACAGCAGAGCACCAGCTTCACACACTCCTATTGGCTAAGAGTGACATCACTGCTGCAAAGTGTTGAGTCAGAGTCGCACACGCTCGTTCTTTGACTCTTGATGCCCTCTAGTGTTCAGCAGGAAGAATGCACCCTTCCAACTCCAACCCTATTTAGCACTTAGATGGCATTCATCACCTGAAAATCTTCAAAACATTAGCTCAGAGCAGCGATGATGAGAGATTGCCCTCAAATCCAAGGCACCTGCTCCTAAACCGTTAATTTTGGGGGGTTAAATTGGCTTATGTTTGGTCTGAGCAGTACGCAGGAGTGAATTTGGCTGTAAGCCTTCCTGATTACTGACACTAACAGGATCATTTTCAGCCTCCTGCAGCACCGGGCGCTACTTAATGCATGCTTTCCTCAGGCTGCTACAGTCACATCACTCGTCAGCAGAAGTTGATATATTGCCTCAGTTTGATACAGAGTACTGTCAAACAACTTCCATATTTAGAAAAGATCAAGATTACACCTTTTCAGCAGAAAAAAAGAGAAAAACTTGCATGAGTAACTTGGTACTGGGTGGGAGAAGAGAAACCTTCAAGATGCTTGTCCCACTTCAGATTTTACCACGCTAAAGGCAGCAGAAGAGCACTCGACCACTTGACTTTCCTACCTTGCGGCTGGTGTAGTGGGCATGCTTGGCCAGCTTGCCGTTGAGTCCCTGGAGAAACACCTCATCAGTGACTTTGCCCACATTCATGCAGGCCTCGTCCAGAACGGCGAACATGCCCTTGTGCTGCTGCTCCACCAAGTCCACAATGATCTGGTTATTGAAGTAATCGATCTGAGGCGGAACAGAGAGGAAAGTGGCCAATTACGGACAACAAACATGCTACATTTCATGTGTTTGCAGAACTAATTTTAACCCCAAGATGACCAGAAGACCCCTGACCTCGCCTCTCACTTTGACAAAAGCATCCCGTTCACACACATTTTGATAAACTGTGGAGATTTGTGTGCATTAATTCTAACGTTTTCTTTATTTATCCTGAAGAACACTGACCAAAACTCACAACGTCACAAGTGGTTCAGTCACGGAGGCCTGTTTCACGTCTCCGACCACCAGAAACTGTCTCTTCCAAAGCATGCCAGCTCAAGCACAATAATGACTACGCTGCAAACAAACACTTTGAATACGAGAATACAAGCCCGAATGAAACATTTTTAGCACCGTGAGTCTTCCGCAGAACTGAGGAGCATGACAACAGGTAATTATGTAGCTAAAACATACACGTGACAGGAACTACTTCCTAATTTCTTCATGCACAATTAAAGTAGCTGTTGTTTACAGCGAACGGAGAAATGTTAGCTCAGCAGGATCAGAAGAATACGATGATAAACCATCCAAACACGGGAACCAGATCTCTGACCCTCCACCCCAGTCTGTCAGACATCAGACTAAATGAGTATTTCAAAGACCAGCTGAACTGAACCCTGCAAATACAGTTTTTTTTTTAAATCTTCACATGGTTTCTTGACTATTCCTACAAACCAAGAAAACAAAAAAATAATAAGTAAACTGTTTTATGAGAGCACCTTTTCTACAGTTGTGGATGGAAACCTTTTCATCTAAACTACTGCATCCAGAAACTCTGCCATCTCCGTTCAAAGGCTAAACGAGACTATTGGGATTTGATTTGAGAGGTATGGTTGTTATTTAGATCATACATGTTTCCAGGGGATGCCTTCTCTCTGGTACTCCTCTTGCTCCTGCCTCAGCACCAGCTGGATGAAGAGCTGCTGCAGCTTCTCGTTGCAGTAATTGATGCAGAACTGTTCAAAGCTGCAGCACAAACAATAAAGAAGATTAGAATAGAATAGAAGACTTTATTTATCTCCCAGAGGAGAAATTCAGTCGTGCAGCAGCCAAACACACACACGCTCAACGGTTTATACAAAATTTTTTAAATAGAATAACCAATAAATAGCTAAATAATAAAAAAGAGCAATATAAAAGTAGAGAAAAAAAAATACTAAACACCAAAAAAAAAAAAAAAAAGATCATATTTACAAGATTAAGTGGTATGTCAAGTGGGTTCGATAGTGGATTGGATGAGATTCAACACTGATCGTGAGATGTGAGGATTGACACGTTTCTGATCATCGACCGGATGCACACCTGTTATTCTGGAAAATCTCAAAGCCGTAGATATCCAACACCCCGATGACCGTGTTCTTCCCGTGGATTCGGGCATCGTAGTTTTTCACCTCGATGATATCGTTGATGCGGCCCACGATCCAGCAGAACAAGCGCTCATACATGGCCTGAGGACGACAGAGAGGTGAAAGTGTGGACGTGGGGCCAGTAACAGGCTGCTTTGCTTGCAGCTTCAGGGAGACACAGCGGTCCAGGACACAAACACTATTACTGATGACTAACTGGAAGTAAAATGTCAAGCTCTCAGAGGAGTGAGTCAGACTTTTGTTCCCAGGCTAACAGTGTTGGTGTTGTAGCTGCTGACATCCGCTGCAGCCTCCACAGACTCGGGTCTGGAGTCAGAACAGTGGGACTCGGGTTGACGTGAACCAGTGTGCAGGAGAACCAGTGAAGCAGCCCGACCCTGCGTGCAGCGGCCAGCCTCTGCTCGGTCGTACTTGCTAATGGCGCTTTTCCACTAGCACCTACTCAGCCCGACTCGACTTTGCGCTTTTCCACCAGGGGTCTAACGTACCGACTATATACTTTTCTTTAGCTACTCTGCCGAGGTTCTAAGCGGCTGAGTCGGGCTCCATCTGATGTTATCACACTACAGGCCACCGATTTGTCGGGGGTTGGAGTCAGACGTCTGAGTGTGGATGTGACATCAGTGAAAGAGCGACTCGCGGCTTCTTGTTCATTTTGTTCGACAGGCAACGGCAGCACAAAAGTCTGTTTGGTGATCCAACTCTGAGGTGCAGATATTCATAAACCTGGTGGCTGAAAGGGGGCACGGTGGTGCAGCTGGTAGTGCAGTCGTCTCACAGCAAGAAGGTCCTGGGTTCAATTCCCGCCGGGGACGCTGTGGGCGCTGAAGTGCATGTTAAAGTTCCCCCATGACTTCAGCACCCACACCCTGGGTGGGGTTGGTGAAAGGGCCTTTCTGTGTGGAGTTTGCATGTTCTCCCCGTGTTCTCTTGGGTTGCTAATGTGAGCTACTCTCACAAAAACATGCACACAGTCCTGGGCTATACATGCCCCCTCTGGCCAACCGGGGCGCCAGATGGGGGGGGGGAATCTGGCCGGAATAACGTGATCCTTCCAAGCGCTAAGTGCGGCCGGAGAAACCCCACCCTGTCTGGTGAAAAGAAGCTGCTCACTCCTCAAGTAAGGAGGAGACTTGAGCTCAGTGTAGGGCCTCCCGGGGTTGGTAGAGGGAGCAATGCCCAGGACTGACTTAGGTAGGAGCATGGGGTGATAAAAAAAAAAGTTGATAAAAATGGGTAAAAAAAAAAAAAAATATTAGAAAAAAAAAAAAACCTGGTGGCTGAGGGGAGAATTAAAAAGGGATCTAGACGGGTGATAAGGAACGACCAGATCTACCAGGACAAACTAAAAAAAAAAGCTTCTCTCACTCTCAGCTGGCCTTTTAACTTGATATCGAACACAAGCCACAGACCCAGCAGCACATATATGATCTTTAGTGTCGTTGTCTTCTTCGTTTAGATCACACAATCAAATACGTCACAGCAGCTTCGCTCCAACCCGCCTACTTCTGCTCCAGGAGCTGAATTGTTATGGAAAAGACAGCAGGCCAAGTTGAGATGAACAGAGTAGGTTCTAGTGGGAAAAAAAAAGCGCCATAACATTTGTGGCCCAGCACTAACCTTGGCGAGGGCGTCGCGCCCGTAGCTGGCCTCCTGGATTGTGTGCTGCTTCTCGATGACATCGCGGCCCGTGGCCACCGTGCGGTACAGCATGGCCTTCTCCACGTTTTCCTCCTTGGTGGACAGCAGATCCCTGATGATCGACACCACTTTCTTGTTCTCTATCAGGGTGATGTCCCCGTCCACCCCGAACGTCAGGTTGCCCTGCAGGAGAGGTCAGAGGGGGCCGGTCAACGGCAAATACCATAACCACCTTCTCGTAATAAACAAAGATAATGGACGTAAGTCGTGTGTGAAACATGAAGCTGGAGCCGGAGTCAGGAAAGAACGTTAGATCCTCTCTGAATCGGTGACTACGGACAGAAGCCAGATCAGGAGCTGTGATATTTTTGAGTGGACTTCAGTGGCTCCAGTTCATGTTTTGCTTTTTTCGGAAACAAGTGCTTGTTAATTTAAAGAAGAAACAAAAACCACAACACTTTTACCGCTGCCTTCACAGTCTGTATGAAGTTGTTTTGTCCCATAAAAGATGCATTTGGTTGGTGTTAAACATGTCTGTCGCTCCTTTGGCCAAACAAACATCTGTACTTATTCATCTGACCGCAGTATTTTCATGCAAAAGGCCTGATGCTTTTCTAACAGCCACTACAACTACAGTTTTTCCAAATTCAGCTCAATAACAGTCTGAATAATTAATCCCTGAAGGGAGATTAGATATTCTGCCAAAGTGTTCTTTATGAATCACCGGGACTTTTCACTGGACTGCTTCCCATCGCGCTCAGAACTGGGCAGCTTGTTCCTGCTGGCCGACATTTTAAACTCATTTTAACCCTCTTTCTAATTTCACGACTTTCAAAGTGTGATAAATTAGCTCATCGTGTATTTACTTGATGGGAACAGTGCCAAGCTTTGCACCGGCGTTTAGACTTTGTCATCCACGGCTGTAAAGATAACATTTTCTCTTTGTCAAGACAATAAAAGTTGTCTGTAACAGTCAAACTCAAAGCCCACAGCGTTCGGTCTGCATCCTCTCCAGGTGCAGTTAATCAAAACAGCTGTTTATCCCGTTACGGCCAAACTCTGACATTCACCAAAGGGTTTTACTGGATAACAACAATGTTTCTAAGAATAAACGGGGGCCTGTTTGTTAACTGCTCGGTCATCACATTCGTTTTGCTTTGATTAAAACATCAGTTCTGAAGAACCAAATAAAAACAAAACATCTTGAAAACATTGAATGTGATCCAGAGATCAAACTGCAAGTTCAGCATCTCTTCTCGGTTCTGTCGTGTGTAAGTGTGGACGAGACGAGCAGGCTGCGTCAGCACAGCACATTACCAGATGTATGATGGTGGCCAGGATCTTGTAGACAGTCTGAATCTCGTCTCCTGTGAATCCGATCACTTTCATGGCATCAGCTACGGCTTTGAAATCGGCATTATCGTTGATGGACGACTGGAGGGAGAACAGAGATGCAGAACTACTGAAAGGACAATACAAGAACGATTGGGTGTCATTTTTGCACATTTAAACTTTACACAAAATATGTCATGAAGCTTCCTCCATCTGTGTCTTGCTGCCTCCTCTTTTATTTAAACAAAGGCAGAATATCAAGTTCAGCAGTGAAGCGAGTTACAGTCTGTGACGTGTCCCGACGAGCTCGCGCGTTGCCGGGGAACAGACTGTACAAACTCCAGCTCAGCTGTTTTCTAGCCTCATCTTCCATGACATCAGGCCAATTTGTCGCTCTCCAGTTGTTTTGTTCCTCAGCTTTTGTTCCAACTCATTAAGCTCATGCAAGAAAGCAGCCACACACAACCGAGACCTACAGTAAACTCAAAGGTGACCAGACTAACTCTAAACCTTTAATCCTGTTTGTGTGTTTAAAAACAAACAAAAACATCGGACTGTCTTAGTCATAGTCACTGTGGCAAAAAACCTCAAACAAACAACAAAACTTTTTTCACACTGTAATTTCTTTGACAAAAATAAGGACCAAACAAGGAAAAATAACGTGGGTAATACCAAGTAACCCCATGCTTCAGTAGCTTGTGGATCCACCTTTAACAGCAAAAATATGAAGTAGTCTTCTATTTATCTATCTATCTATCTATCTATATTCTTTGATTTTGTAGATTTGCTGTTTAACAATCCAATTTCAGGCTTTTAAAGGGGAACTATTATGGCATCTAATACCTATTTTAAACAGTCCTTGAATGTCTTAAAAACGTTTGATTGTTTTTGCTAAATAAATTAGAAATTCAGCCTCTGAGCCATGTCTTTATCTTCCCAGTGTCCAACCTCATTCTCTATGCGGGATTCTGAGTGGGCGGGGCTATGATAATGAGGCATGTGCTGATTGGCTGCCTGAATGACGCGATACACCGCTACGGAAAAATGGCGGAAGCTCCGGCCGGCGGAGTTAGTTGTGGGCGTGGTTTCACGCATCGGAGGCCAACCTATGTAAATCGCATTTTGGTTACGTAACGACGGGAGCAGAATCTGAACGGCTCGTAGATCCACATCACACTGGACGGCTCATCCGGGCGGCTGTACAGACACTGCAGAATTTGGTTGCTTTCCTCCTTCTCTGAGTTGGCAGGCTGAGGGGAGACCACTTTATATATGTTAAAGCAAGAGAAAACCTGTTTTTCATAATAGGTCCCCTTTAACTGCCAGATAAACAACCTCACATGACTTCAGGCCCAAGCTGCAATACAGCTCCCTCTCATCACCCCTCTACTAATCAGGATTTAATGAGCCTTAATATTTAACATGCCAAGTGAGGTCTGTAGAGTCCAAGATGTAGCTCCTGCCTTTCTCGTAATCTTCCGAGCATTTAACCGTCTGAAGTTGAGGTGAACTTGCTGGGACATCAACTCCTGGAGAAGACCGTCTTAAATACTTTCCACCAACTGTTGCTTCTCTAAGAGCATTGCTTACGTCTTTCTTTACTGGCATTAAACTGTGATAAACTCTACGCACCTGCAGACGATCAGCTCATCAAGGGTTGATGACAAGCAGCACCTGGTTACACCCTCTTGAATACCGCAGAAGGAGCGAGGCGGTGCTGGCCGTGCCACTTACTGTATCTCTCTCTTTTTGGTTCCATTCTTGTTAAAATAACACTATGCTGACAGATACGTACGGAAGAGTATTAGGGCAATGCAGGAGAAAAAATATTTGAGAGGGGAAGATTTTTTTTTATTGTGCACTTCGAGAAAAAAGTCGAAATATCGAGATTAATGTTGAAATACAATTTCAACAATAAAGCCTTTTTTCTCAACATTTCAACTTTATTCACGAGATTTTGACTTTTTTCCTGAACATTTTCCTCAAAATTGTACTTCAACATTAATCTCGACATTTTTCTCGAAGTGCAAAATGAAAGAAAAAATCCTCCTCCTCTAAAATGTTATTTTTCTCTTGCCTGGCCCTAATACTCTTCCGTAGATACGTGGTTCTTCATCTGAGGTTGTACTTATTAAATAACACACACACGCACACGCAAAGCTGCATTAATCCCTTTTCAGACACACTTGGCGTCACTCTGGCGTTCAGAGAACTCGTGCTCCAGAAAAGTACCAGAGAGCAAAGCTGCACATCGCCGCCCCCGTTGTACGTACTAATGTTTCGGACGCACTAAAAAAATCTCACACTGTTTTTGCTAATCATTAGGGTGGAAGTATGGAATTTCAGACACAGCCAAAGTTTCAAGATGGCAGCACGCAATAAACAGTGGTCAAGAGCAGAGACGATTTATTTAATAAATAGCTTGCAGGACCTGGAAATAATTAAAAGAACAGATGGCAGGAAACATAAAAATTGTCAGCTTTTCAAAGTTAAGCGGCTAAGTTTGTTTTTCTTCCGGTAGACGTAACTTCCGGTCCGCCCCCCTATCCAATCAGAACCCTTCCCCAACCCCTAGATCTTAAGCGGAATTGGATAAAGCCAATCAAATGTGTTTTCCATGTAAACCTCAATTCGGAATTACTATTTCCATGTAAACTCGAAGGAAAATAGTTTAATTCGGAATTATTTAATTCGGAATAATGAATTCATAATTAAAAAACATCATGTAACCGTGGCCAATATACCTTAATATGCCCTCCAACTTTGATGTAAGTGTAGGCCGCCGCGTCCTTCTGGATGTGCAGAGACCGCAGCAGGGAATCTGGAGCCCCTTTGAGCAACTAGTTGGGGGGGGGGGGACTTGTGTTAAAACACTTCACAAGACACCTGCATGTATGTGCTTTCAGTGGTTTTGTTTCTTTAACTCTTTTACATTTACCTGGTAAAATGAATGAAAGCTCCTCTCTCCTTCCTGCTGGAAAATGACCCTGGACTGTGGGGGGGGAGAGGACAGAGGAAGGTCCGAGTATTAACTGGCACATACATTAAAATGCATGAAAAGCAGGGGGCTGCACCAAATATTGCTGTTCGGACCATGTTTGGGTCTCCCACCTTCCTGTTAGCTGTGTTGCATGCACATGCAGTGTTCCTCACCTTCTCCAGCAGGTAGTTGTTTATGTGCCCTCCGATGGGATCTCCCTTGAAGTCAAAGTTGATGTCCATGTACTTGCCGAAGCGGCTGGAGTTGTCGTTGCGGTTGGTCTTGGCATTCCCGAAGGCCTCCAAGACGCAGTTGGATTTCAGGAGCATGTTTTTTACCCTGGAAGGAGAACAAGACAATAAAGGACAACGATAAAGTGGAAGAAGATGCTGCAGATGCTGTCCAGCGATTACGCATGGACGCCTGTAATATACATATCTATACTAGTGCTTTGCAGAGCTCCACCTCTGCACCACCGGGACACCAAAGCAGTCTGGACTCTGGTTTCTATTAAAACAGCATGCTGCATTTGTGTATTGATCAGCAGCATGTTTACAGGACCTCTTTTCTTTTTAATTCTTTTTTAAAAATGGATGCATTTCAACAGCGAACGTCAGGACACAAGGGACTCACTTCAACACTTAAAAAAGTCAATGAATAAATCTGGAAATATCAAAGTAAAAACAATGCCAAGGTCATTCACAATCAAATGATACCAAAACAATGTAACAGCACATCAATAATATGATCCAGGTGAGATTTAGACGGGAGTGGAGGGAAATCTGGGAACTCCTCCATAATAACTCCCTCACCTGCAAACACTGGAAACTAGGAGAGTGTCAGAGAACACGTTTCTTCAAGTTGTGTGAAACTGGCGAAGACACCATCTATGTACGAGTGCTCCAGTTTTTAGATGCCAGATTTTAAAAGCAGAGGAATGGCTAGAAGGGGACGAGAGAGATTTTCTGCAGGCCGAAGGGGAGTTTTTAAATTTTTTTGGAATTCTCACAGAACGTCAGACGTAAACATGATGTTTCAGAATAAAATAACTTTCATGCAGAAAACTTGATATTGTTTTACTTTCATCTTAAAGTCTTGAGCCTTCCTTTACATGAGAACAGAGAAGTAAAAGAATCAGACATTTTAAACTAAGACTGAATTAACAATGAGCACTTTTGTTGTATCCACCTTCCCACTGCAGCTTCAATCCATTATTTAAGACTCTTTACAAACCTTGTATCAACAAAGAGTTACTCTAAAACTGAGACTTTGTTTAAAGGCACCAGTTAAGCCTCTAAGTAACTAACTTCACTAAATATTCATTTTATGCTTCACAGCAGAGAAACAAGACTCAATTTGAAAGGGAAGCAAACATGGACTATCAGTAGGTGCAGAGATGAATCACGTCGCCTCGGACGAGACCCGAAATGACTGCAGAAGTCTAGGTCACCCTTGATATTGCTGTTATATCAACGTTTTAATGGTGTCGAGTTTCATTCTCTTTTCTCTTCATGATTACAAACAGAAAACACAGGAACCCGACTCTCTACAGGCTGAAGGAATAATCAATACTATTGATAATATCTGTATATCCTTCAAAAGAAGGATATGAGCTTGTTCTTGTTCCGTTGTTCTGAGCATCTTGAGGTTATTTCATGTATATTAGCTACAGGCTGGCTGGAATTGCTTTTTCTATGATTTTAATCAAAAAATAAAATAAAATAAGGCTATCAACGGCTGATTAATGATACGACCGCATGTTAGTCAGCTAAAAATCCACCGGTGGCGACCAGCGCTAATTATTCATTTATTTACCTATCTAAATTGTCAATAATCAAACTGATTAATTGATTAAGCGGTCAACCTGTACTGGTGGCAGGCCGGCATCATTGCGCGTCCCTGAAATGTTCACACCTGTCCCCACTACACGGACACTAAAGCTCCGCCTAGGGGACCCAAGCGTTTAGAAAAGTACAAATAAAACCTCATCAGATGTTAAATCTGGTGTCCTGTCTCCTTATCTGACCCGTATTCTATTTTCCCTCCACTGCTTTACTGTCCATGAAGATCAGTAACACACACTCAAGTACAACAAATAGCGCTGTAATATGGTACGATAACGCCTCGGTCTGTGATCTGAGACGATGACTCCACCTGTATTCATATCTGCCGGAGGCTCATGCAGCCCACAGGGATAATTCTGGGAGTATGACAATGAGCTGATAAAGATGACATGGATGTACGGGACCGTACAGCCGGACACCACAGTTGTTGATTCAGAATAAGCCCACGGGTCACTGCAAGCAGGCCCTAAGCAGCAGAGCAGCAGCTCCATCGGGGTCACCTAACTTATCAGTAAGCATCACGCTTTCAGAGAATTTATGAGTGGATTTTGTGCAACTGCGAATAATAAACTCTACTTATCTGATAACGTTTGCTCTTTCGTCCCCAAACCCAGGTCAATAGCAGGAACTCACCTTTCCACCTCGGCTCTCTGATTAGGATTGGTTATAGCAGCGATGTATTGCATGATGTACTTGCTGGCCTCGGTCTTCCCTGCTCCACTCTCCCCTGCAACACAAACACAGGCTGCGCTGACGCCCGCTTTCCTTCTTCACAAAACATCCACAAATCCATTTAAGTCGTGTAATCATGAAGCGGTGTACACGCCAGACCAAAAGCTGCTCACAATACTCTCCATTTAAAAGTACTAGTATTTCTGTTAATTATAAGGAAAACACTTTAAATGTTCATCTTTCTTCAGAAAGATGGCGGTTACTCCACCCAGACAGACTTCCAAAGGGATTTTATGTTGATATTCACTTTTGGAAGCCCATCATTTCCTGACACAACATATTTGCAGCATTATGAGCTTCTGGTTTTGGTGACATTGGTTTGAGGTTAGGACAGGACAGCAGGGCACAGAGGACCTCAGTTCCTGAACCGACCACTGAGCGGCGCTGCAGGCTCTGCTTGGTTTCTCAATGCTCCACACAAGATTGTTGTTTTAAAAACACTGTTACCATATGTATGACATTATTTTCAGGTGGCCTCAGCAATTAAAGAAAAAAAAGAGATGAAAATGAGAGAGAGACTCTCAGGACGGGATTTTAAATGTGTCCTTTAGACCAAGTAAACCGTATTTGTGTTTCTTTCTTTCCCTTTTTCTCTCCTCGCCATGTGGGGCTTCCTGTGTTACCTGAGATGACAATACAAGTGTCTTTGTTCCTCCTCTTCATGGCTTTGTAAGCAGCATCGGCGATGGCGAAGAGATGGGGGGGGCGCTCGTACAGCTCCCGGCCCTTGTACTGCTCGATGACCTCCCGGCCGTAGATGTTCATGGCCCGGTACGGGTTGACAGACACCACCACCTCTCCGATGTACGTGTAGATCCTGCCCTTTTCAAACCTGAGAAGAAGCCATCGAAGTGGGATTCAGTCATGTGATTGAACACACACACAAATCTAATAAAATACTTACAAATACTATCACAACACAAAAAAGGGCTGAAGCAACCTGTTTACTTCCTTCACAGATTAAAAAAAGGAAAATATTTGGTTGGACATGTGTGGATTTAAAGAAAAAAAAAGTGTCTTTGTAATAAAAAACAAACAAAAAACAAGCATTTCCTTTTAGAAATGTAATTGAGGATGGACTGCAGCAGGCCCTGGTGACCCTGAACATGAACATGTGACACGGATGATAGATGAATGCAGGAGTTTGATGTCAGATAGTGAGAGAAGAAGACGGTCAGATGGTATCAGAAGGTAAATATCCAGCCAGGTTTCTTCCCTCCTAAAGGGGAGTTTTTCTTGCCACTGTTTGGCTTAAGGTTTTTCTCCCACTAGGGGAGCTTTTACCTGCCATTGTTTATGTTATGTTTATGTAATAATTGCTCGGGGGTCATGTTCTGGGTCTTTGGAAAGATCCTAGAGACAACTTCTGTTGTAATAGACGCTATATAAATAAAATTGAATTGAAAATATCAGTGATATAGCTGATGAGGGGGCAGATGTGGACCCTGACCAGTCGCTGGGTTCAGCCCCCTGCTGAATAACACCCCCCCCAAGCAACCACAGCATCAAGTCTGCAGGTGTCTCTCACCGTCCCAATTCATGCAGGAACATTACTTTTATCAAAAAGATTAAATGATCACTCGTAATCTCAACAATGACAGCCAATCACCGACAAAGACCTTTGCCTACTTTTACTACACTGACGCTTTTACAGCCAGCTAAACATTAACCAGAGCGACTGTGGAGAGACGCTGACGGCAGCTCTCCCATCTGTCAACTGTTTGTCTTTTCATCTCCGGCCTTAGCCATGCACACCAGGTTTCCTGGTGTCTTCCTCAGTTACATCCTGTTCTGCCCTCTTGAACGCAGGTTGAATAAAACTCACTACAGCACCTGTGTGCACGATCAGAGGCAGAAACGTGCAGGCATCACTTTCTCCAGATTTCACGTGTGCATGTGTCGGTCTTTTATAAATCTGTTACACCTCTCACAGCCGTTTATGGTCATGCACAGATGCAGGCGCGCCTGGCGCAGCAGCAATGGCAGCAACAACACAGAGGCACCAATACCAGTCACAGAACTGAGACCATCGTCTGAAGAAGGAAAGACAATTTAAAAACCAACAACAATGGATAGAAAACAAATAAAAGATGAGTTCAACTCTGGCAGAGCAAAAGCCCCTATGGAAAAAGAGAAATAGAAAACATCACGTTTATTAAATGAAAGCACCAAGGCTACAGGAGGACTGTCAATCATCCCCACCTTGATTATGGACCATATGACTGTATGTGAAGCTGATCAACAGCCAATGAAATGGTTTCATCCATGAATGTGAACGTTTCCCGGATGCATTCAAGCCTAGATGTGTGCATGTCATCAGTTTAAGACCGCTGCGCTCGTCTTTTAAAGGGACTTTGCTCATCAGACTTCGTGATTCCCAGGGTTTCACGTACAGTTTCATCCATTCCACAGTGATCGGCCTCAATTTTAAAACCGCTGCAACACAATGTTCTGACAGGAAAGCCTGTGTGCTGGATGTGACTCTGATCCGTCATGGTCCAGTCAGTCGGGCGACCTCTTTACCGTCCCTCAGCCTGTGGCAAGAACCACCGGAAACCAATAGTCACCATATCAGCAAATCTATGCAGCCATCCTGAAATTGGACATGTTCAACTTCTGTTGTAGATAAATACACAAACTCTCTACTGAGTTTCTGCTTCTTCCTTGTACACCTGCTTCTCTGTCCAGAAATTACTACAATGCCACTGTTTCTCCTCTCAAGGTCTTGCTCGTCACAGCTGCCAGACCTCTGCTGCTGCCCTGCAAACACGGCCTTAAGTATATTTGTCTAAAACTCTCCTGCAACTCTGGAAGGTTCTTGTGATTGCAGGCTTGATTTAAATGTCCAGATTAAGTCACATTGGTTTCAAGACATAATTTTTCCAAAATAACACCCGACTCAGGCACTGACAAAAACACCCATGTGGCTGTCCGCTCTCCCGTTGTTGCAGTGAGCTGATTTGCTATCCCGCACGTCCCTGACCATCAGTCCAAACACCGCTGATGCTGATGACACGTGTCCACGACACGTCCGTATCCATCAGACAATGTTCAGCCTGGCGCCATGCCCTGAGGGACACTGGCACGGGACGTCAACGTGTCCTGGATAGACTGGAGGGCCAGAGCAGAAAGAGGGTTCACTGCAAAACAACAGCACTTTCTCAAGAGATGGAGCCGTTCAGGTTACCACTAGTTAATAAACGCAGACAATAATAAAGATGACAGATGCCTTGGTGTCCTGAGTACAAAAACCACTCAAACATGTCACCAGAAGACGTGCAGAGGGCGTCATCAGTATATTGGGATGGTAGCATTGGTAACTCTTCCTCCCTGATGCTGCAGTAAAAAGAGCCATTGTGTTTCCTGTCCTCAGTCAGGAGGCTGCTGTGTGCCCGCTCCATTGTTTAAACGTCAATCGGAGGTCTTTGTCTGGGACGGGCCCTCCGTCTACCCCTGCATGTGCCAACGCGCCGAGCTGCCCACTTCATTCGTATGTACAATAGCTGGCGGGGCACTGCCAGCAAGGCCTGACATGATGCCACGGCAGATCTGAGAGCACGGCGGGACGTTTATGGCCACTTGGGGGTGATGGGATCTCCCATCCGTCATGAGGAGGCGTGCCACAGAAAAGCCAGAAGAGAAGCTCTACGTTACGGCAGTTGGAGACCAAGGTTATTGTTGCATTTACATGAATCAAAGTCTCTTGTTATCCACCTGATTCTCTTAATGACAGAACAAAAACACAAGAGATGTGGTCGGGAACACAGTCAGCTCACGACATCCACCCTGGGTCTTATTTTAACTACTAAACTTCTGTTAAAGCTACATCGAGTCTACTGATCTTTTTTCCAGTTTTTTTACCCTGGGTTGTGGGGGCAGAAAATCCAAAGACACTACAAGTATACAGCTGCACACATTCACCTCAATTCACTCTTTTACACGTTTAAACGCACATGCGACCGTTAGCAGATGATAACACACACACACACGACTTAAACACAGTACAGACAACATGAAGACGGAGCAGCATGAGCCGCTGACTTTGTGGTCCCTGGCTTCGTTCATCAAAGTTGACACAAAACTGTCCTTCAGGAAGTAGACATGTCTGATGAAAGGCCCTCAGACCCTCTGCAGAAGTATAAAGTTGTTTGTCGTAAAGAAAAGCAACAAAACTTTAAGATGTCCAGATCGCCTCTGATGGTGACGTATTGTTATGGAGCTAGAACAGTCTCATAATTGACAAATGCACAGGACAAGTTTTACAAATGCGCAGACCGATTTGCAAATACACACACCGTTTCACAGATCATTCCGTGTTAAAAAAAAACCTATTTGTGGATCGAGGGACGTCATGGTAGTCTCAAAAGTCACACACAAATCCAGCGCAACTCACAGACAAAAAAACGTTTGTAAATCAGGTTATATTTGTGTGTGCATCAAAAATACATGTGTATATCTTTTCCTACACACGTGTGAATTGTTCTGTGCACGTGTGAAACTGTGTGTGTATTTGCAAATCGGTCTGTGCATTTGTAAAACTTGTCCTGTGCATTTGTGAATTATGAGACTGTTCTAGCTCCATATATTGTGGACTAGAATCAGGTTTTCAAGCACAACTAGTGTTGATATAATTGTTATATAGATTATGGATTGTTTGTTTTAGGGCTACATACACACACACACAAAGATAATATGTCTTTAAAGTTCCAGCAATGATGACAATAAAGCCTGATGAGATAATTCTGTGGAAGATATTGATTAAAAAACCCCTCATGAGCAGATTTGTAACAGATAAGAGGCTTTATAGATGATAAAAATCTCCAATGAACCACTGTGACGTCAACATTAGATTCAACATTGGAGCAATAAAGATTTGAGCTCAAAGACTGAGCCTGCATGCACTCAAAGAAATGATAAGCAACGCTCCGAGCCACCGAGCCGCCTCACCGCAAAAATCCCCGAATGTGAATCAAGGGGACCTATTATGAAAAACATGTTTTTTCTTGCTTTAACATATATAAAGTGTTTTTTTTTTATGTTATTTATATTGGTCTACAAGTATGATCTTTGCATGGGCTAAGTATTTAGCTTAGCTCCGGAGCACCGGGGCCACTCACCGGACCGGACCGTTGAGTGGCTCCGATGGCTCCAGTGTTACCTAACGGAGCCACTCACCCGTTAAGTAACACTGGAGCTCTATTAGTACCGTAATACATTTTTCTTCTGTCTGGTTTCAGATCTTCCAAGCACCTGAAGCTGTTCAACGACACCTTCAGAAGATGCACAGTCCTTCCTTGAGCCAGCAATAGTGCATACATGTTATTTATTTACAACTTATGTTATTTTATTTTTTTTAACAATAAAGTTGCCATTTGTGAACATTCCGTGTTGTGATTTCTTTACAGTTAACAGGATTCATTTGTCTTGTAACATAAGAAATGAAATGATGAGGAATCGGAGTAAATAACTGTGGTGTACCTGTTTAGAATTCAATTAAATCTTCCTGTTTGAATTAGTGTGAAGACGAGGTGACCCGTTCCCTCTTCAGGTGACTAAAGGCTGATTTATGGTTCCGCGTTACACCAACGCAGAGCCTACGGCGTAGGGTACGCGTCGATTTAACGCAGAACCGTAATTCAGGCTTAAGATCCGTTTACACCGTGTAACTGCATGCGAGCGTCCGACTATCACGTCGAGCTGCGTGACATCGGACGCTCTCTGTCCACACTGAAACCGTTAAACTCGCGGCCAGTTAGGACAGTCCAATAGAAAATAAAGCAATGGAATTGATTTTGTCGCTGGCGCTCGCTCGCATCGCTTATAGTGTTCGCAGCCGCTGCTCTTCTGGCGGGAGCGAGGCTTTGTGCCCTCCCCTGCTACACGTCAGTCAGGCAGCCAATCAGCACAGAGCCTCATGATCATAGCCTCCCCGCCCCTCAGAATTTATCATAGAAAAGGAGGTTAGAAGCGGTAAAAATAAAGACATGGCCCAGAGGCTGAATTTCTGATTTATGTAGAAAAAACAAGCTTTTGATTGTTTTTAAAGACATTCAAGGCCTGTTTAAAATATACATTAAATGCCATAATAGGTCCCCTTTAAAAGTGATGCAAAATACAGGCTATAATAGAAGCTTCCTTAAAGTCAATAGCAAGGGAATATTTGTCCAAACATTATTACTAACGGGAGTGTCGGTCTGTCATTGCGGTTCTCATTTTTCCACCCAGAAGCAAAACATGACCCATTACACAAACAAACCACAATCACATCCTTCAACACCGTCGCAGCTCTGAGGGAGCACAGCGAGGATGACAGAGCGGGTTTGGACCAGCGGACGCCCCACGGGAGCCTCCGTCTTCTCCCCACATCTGGGATTAGAAGAGGCTTCTTGTGAATGATGTTTGAGTCTATCCTACAAAAATTAACCGGGTGGGAGTGTGGACTGAAACGGGTTTCTGATCCATCTGCTCCGACTCATTTAGAGGGATTTAAATGACACACAGGACGGAGATTAGAGGACTTCATCTGCCATCATCGTCCCAGAGGTGCTATTTATAGGTGCATGGAAATCCCATCATGATTGGGTCGGTGACACTATCGGCCCGTCTTTTTGAGCATTCAGAGTCAACGTTTATACAGGAAGCTGAAAGTACTTTAACTTTGACTGCACATCCATCTGCCAGTGTAATAAGGCCCCTAATTTTACATCAACTCGCCTTGCCCCTTTCATCCTGCCGTCTGTCCAGCTGTGAGGGGAAGTGTGTCTAAACTGGTCTGACCTGAAGCTCTGTGATCTCCGTCCAAATCACTGCCAGCGAAAACGGAGAGACTCAGACCTCACAAAAGAGAGGGATGAGAAGGAGAAAGGCCCAGAGATGAAAGGGGCAGGAAAGATCAGCCTCAAGCAGGGGTCGGACACGTTCACATCCACTGATTAATCCGGACTTTCACTTCAATCTTGAGACTATAATCACTGTGACCACACTATCCCAGGGGAGTGCGTTTTATACCGTGGTGACACGGTAACAACATGGTAACAAGATGGTAACAACACGGTAACAACATGGTTAGACTTCACCAGGTCTAAGTCCAATGGTTTTAGTCCACACTTTGAGCTCGCGCCGGTTTCAAACAGATCAACTCCTGCAGGCGACAAAGGGCTCGAGGCAGAGAATGTGTCTTGAATAAGGTTTGATCCCCGGGTCCTTGCTGCGTCACAAACTAGAAGCCTTTCGTGCCTGAAACCCGTTATGACGGACTGATGGAAAGAGGGAAGGCTGGAACTACACATACATGTGGAACATTGGGAACTTTATATTACTGTAACTAGGGATGCCCCCGATACCATTTTAATTTGTGTACTTGCCAATACCGAGTACCGATACGATACTTCTACCACAAAGATAACTAGGCTAAAAATGCAATGAAAAATGCAAGGAATTGGAAGACAGGTTTTATTTGCAACAGATAAATTCAATAAAAATAAATAAAATTAGTAGAATAACTATTTTAAACAAAAAAATAATCTTTCTGTGTAAATAAAAAGTCTCCACACTGGCACTGTCTTCACATTTAAGAAAATATCAAACATATAACATGTCAATGAAACAATTGCACAGTCTCCAACAAAATATCAATTAACTATGAAGTACTGTCTCCAGCTTGGGGGGGGACAGTTTCAGGACACTGAAGAAAAAAGTTAATTTCGAGCCCTGTATTGGACTAAGCCTTTTTTGGGAACGTGAGAGGCTGTTGTGGTCTTGCAGTAGCATTAGCAAACTCCGTATGATCGGCTTTATGATGCGTCTTGAGATGTTTTATCAAGTTGCTGGTATTAAACGACGTATTCTCCTTTCCTCCTCTTGACACCTTAGCAGCACGTAGCTTGCAGTCTGCCTTGCTTCTGGCGTCGTCCCTTATTTTGAAATATGTCCACACTGCTAGCATCCCGCTTGCATTAATTGTCGCTATTTTGCCTGAAATGGCACTGCCAGTCTCACCAATGGGTATCTCTCTCTTCTCATCATCACGCTGACTGCGGCTCAACATCTCCCCCTAGAGTCACTAATCAGTAACAACAATGAAGTGGTATCGGTGCGTGGTATCGGAGAATTTTTGCGAGTATGAGTATGAGAGCAGTATCGGCCCCGATACCGATACCAGTATCGGTATCGGGGCATCCGTAACTGTAAATAATATTAATGGGAGCTGCCAGCAAGATGTCTCTTCCAGGGAAAGTCTTACTTATTTCAGCAATACAACGCCAGATCTCATTCTGCTTATGTTACAGCAGCTCCAGAGTGAAGGAATCACTGTTTTCAAGTAGCATGAACACAACATCTGGCACGCACCAAAAACCTTTTTTTTTTTAGATCATGGTAAAGCTTTTGAAACCCAAATACTCAAAACTGGACGCAGGATAGTAAGTCAGCTGGTTGGTTGAAGCATGGAAAGTCACGGCACAGCAGCTGGACCTGGACGGATCAGATTGTGGTTTTCCTCGGGTCTGCGGCCGCTTTGTCTATTTTTGAGGCGTAAAAAAACAAGATCAGTTCCCATGAACCAAAACTGCTAGTAAACACAGGATCTGTGGTGTGTTGAAAAGGTTTGCCAGCATGTTTCTCCTTTATATTTCACCATCCTGTGCAACAAAACAAGTAAACTGGCGCTTTGTTCCACCGTATAGACGATGTAAAAACGTAAAAGTGAAGATTTACACACAAAACCACATCAGCCAAATAACTGTCTGCTCTATAATACCAAGGAAACCCTAATACCCCACACATGCTGGCCTCCACACACACACACACACGCACTCCTCAGAAGTGAATTACAGAGCACGACCGCTGTCTCCAATCTTGTTTGGGTGGGTCTAGTTTATGGTTAACTCAGGGAGGAGCACAAGCAAATTACGACATTTTCCAACTAACAAACCCCGCCCCTTCTGCCCTGGGAAAAAAAGAGAGAGATGTTGAAGATTTTGCATTTTCTATGGGGGGAAAAAGGCATATCATAATGCTTCGTACCATGTTTTTAATCAGTTCACATGTTGTAGTACTTGTTGCGCGTGTGTGTGAGAGAGGGAGAGAGAAGAGAGAGAGAGAGAGCCGGCAGGAGGGTAACTGCAGGAATTATGAAGGGCAGGGAGATAATCTGTGCCTGTTCCACTTTTATTGCCGAGTTCATCAGCATCGCCGCTCTTGTTCGGAGTAACAGCAGAATTCTTTAGAGCTTATCTCGTTGATTGCGGTGCTTTGACTTTCAAAAGCTGTGTTTTTGTGAGCAGCTGCTGGCATAATGCTTTTATTCATCGCATCTGCAGGTCTGCAGTCAGTTCTGTTTTCAAAAGCTACTAGCAAAGCTTACTGGAAGAGAACTGCAGGGGAATCTGATATTTAAATAATCACACACACACACACACACACACACACACACACACACACACACACACACACACACACACACACACACACACACACACACACACACACACACACACACACACACACACACACACACACACACACACACACACACACACACACACACACACACACACACACACACACACACCTTTCCATGTGCGGTTATCACGCCTTCTCAACACACCCGTTCATTCAGTTTGAATACACAGGTGTGTCCAAACCTCGGCTGAAACTATATCGTTGAACTGAACACAAGGACTTTGGACTGATACTCAGAGAAACGCTTAATGTTAAACATTAGAACAACCATCTTACGCTACAGCATCACAACATCACAACAATTATTTTTTTCAGTGCTTCCATGACACGTCTATATTTAGATTTAGAGGCGTGTTATGTGACATCACGGATGATCTCATCCTGATCCGACTGTTCACGTGTCCTGGTATCTGTTGGTATTTGGAGATGAGAGACGTCAGCCGATCACGCTGCCTCCCGTTCAGCAGCTAGAACACCAACAGCCTTCACATCCACACAGATATTAGGAGCTGAAACAGTGTGGCTGCAAAAATCACAGATATTTCCAGGTGGATACATCCAGCTGTGTAATCTGATCAGGTCAACGACTGCAGACGTGCGTTTGTCTCGCAAATATCTACGTTATATTCTGAGAAATTCTGACGTATTGTTTTGTAATTATTCACAAACTCCCTGCAATTTTTGTCTTCCTCAAATAGCCCAAATACAAAGTCATGTGAATCCAACTACAGCTGGAGACACAGACAGTCACGGCTCGATCACATTAAGATAAACTGTGTTGTACTTCTGTCAAAGTACAAGTCTCAAAGCTGCTTCCCTGCAGTCCGTTACAGGGCTTTTCAAGCTTGATCTGTAACCGCTGCAACGTGAAGAGAGAGGTGAGAGTTATGGAGCGACATGTGGCCGTTTGTGGCAGATTAAATCTCAGAAACTCTTCGCACAGACAACACAAATACATGAGGGCCAAGGCATGATGAGTAAACGCACCGACACCGTGTTTGTGTGGGTGCAATGTTGACATCACTGCATGATTCAGGAGATTTAGAGCACAGGGAGGGACGTGTGACAGGTGTAAGCTGATGTTGTCAAAACAACTCTGAACTAAAGTGATGCCATCTTTAGATTTGGTTCAACTTGTTTTTATAAGCTCATCCCTGCCACTAATTTCAACACACACAGTAGAGATGAACGGCTCTGGGCAACAGCTCGCGCTCCTAACGGCCCAAACGACGGAGACACTGGAATTTGTGGAGCAGCAGTCTGTCTCAGACGCGTCAGTTTGGTTTACATCCTGGAAAGCCACCAGAGTTGAGTCAGGAGTGCTGCTCTCTCCCCTTTTCATGCGCGCTGTGACAGAGACCTTCACGGTCTGCAGCCAGCAGACATCTGGGCTCTGGATCAGGGGATTTTTCTCCTGCTCAGTGCTACACAGCAGTTCCCCGACTGTCTTCAAGTAGCCCATCAACACATGCACCCTCCCACTGTTTATTATCCTCATATGATGCCACGACTGTCTGGGAATGAATGATGTTATCAAGCCTGACAAATCCAAACAAGCCACGTGTTGAGATATGCAGGGTGAGATAAACCCCCACTAGGACACGGACAGTGATGCGTATGCCTCGTTTTTCCCTGCACGGTGCAAATAGCACAGATGACAAATGTCTTTGGGAACCCACAAAAGTGACAGACCGGCTAAGCGATGTCTACTAACTGAGCACACACATTCACTCACACACCAACTAAGAAGTGTACAGTATATCTTGATTAATAACATGCAGATAAATAGTTTTAGGAAGCCTGAAGCTGGATACATGCTGTAGCTGCAATAATATCTTTATCTTGTTCAAGATAAAATTCTGATCTACGCAGACAGAAACTGAACTTTCTCCAGCAGATTTATTTCACAGGGTAACAAAGACTTGATTTACAGCTGCAAACTTTGGAGCCATTTGTAAGCTTCAGTGTTACCGAGTCCTTGAGCCCACGCAGGAAAAGACAGAGTCCAACACTTGTCTTCAATTACTTTTGCCAACACAAATATTGCCTGAAACTCTCGTCTTCCAAACTGTATCCTTGAGCGATGCACGTCTGTGAAAACATTAAAGTCTAAATGGTCCAGCTCTTAGGCTCCAAATTTAAGTCACAAACATGCATGCAAAAGTGATCTCGTACACAGGTGGTGCCATTAGTCGGTTAATGGATCCAAAGATGAAAAAGATTATTTCAAACAGGTCTGATTTGAAAACCGTGCCATTAAACAACATCTAGAACTAGAGCTGGGTATCATCACTGACCTCCCGATACGATACAATTCCGATGCACTAGGTCCCAAGTCGATACGATTTCCGATACGATATCGATATTCTAGTTACAAAACCAATTTTGCTTTGGCAATGGAAGGGATTCTCAAGAAAAAAAAAAAAAAAAAAAAAAAAAAAATCGAGGGGCACGGTGGCACAGCTGGTAGTGCAGTCGTCTCACAGCAAGAAGGTCCTGGGTTCAATTCCTGCTGGGGACGCTGTGGGTGCTGAGTGCGTGTTAAAGTTCCCCCATGACTTCAGCGCCCAGACCCTGGGTGGGGTTGGTGAAAGGACCTTTCTGTGTGGAGTTTGCATGTTCTCTTGGGTTGCTAATGTGAGCTACCCTCACAAAAACATGCAACAGTCCTGGGCTATACATGCCCCCTCTGGCCAACCGGGGCGCCAGATGGGGTGGGGAGGATCTGGCCGGAAGCAGCGGCCTGCTCACTCCTCAAGTAAGGAGGAGACTTGAGCTCAGTGTAGGGCCCCCCCGGGGTTGGTAGAGGGAGCAATGCCCAGGACTGTCACTTAGGTAGGAGCACTGGGTGATAAAATGGGGAAAAAAAATTAGATAAAAAAAAAAATATATATATATATAATATACACACACACATATATATATGTGTGTGTGTATATATATAATATACACACACACATATATATATATATATATATATATATATATATATATATATATATATATATATATATATTTATTTTTTTTTAAATCGATACTTGGATTTATGTATAGATAATCGTTCCTACACATGTATATCGGTAAAATGTCGATATATCGATATTTTTAACCCACCCCTATCTAAAACACGCGGAAACTGAAATGCAGCGACCACACCTTCAAGTGCATCAGACCGAGGACAAACCAGACAATGAATCTGCTGTATCACTGGAAGACATCAGTGCTGCTACTGCGAGACCAAAGTAGGAGCAGAAGCAACCAACAAGATTAAAACAACTCCTCTGATGCTGCTCACCTGCTGCAAACTCAGAGGGGTGGAAAAAGCATTTCAGAAACACTATGCGCCTAATAATGTATATTTGTTTAATTTCACAAGATTACATCACCACCACTAACTAACTGGTGTACTACGTCCACTAGTTAAAATGTGAAATCACTAACAAAACAATGAAGGCTATGCAAAACTGAAAAAAGGGGTTATTTTTAGCCATTTTAACCCATGCTTACCATAATAGCATAAAAAAAAGATCAGACAACGGGTGCAGCGGAGAAAGCCTCACCGAAATCATTCGCATTAAACTGGATGACCGAGGTTAACACTGACACACAATTCATCGATGTAGGCAAGCTTTTCAGAACAAGAGGCAGATCACGACAGTTTAGCAGCTTCAGATGATGTGGCTGGAGGCTTGCCTCGAAGCTAAATCTGCTGTTTGTTTAAGCCTACTTCAAGTAACGTTATGTAGCACGAAGAAACAAATTACAAAATGCCCTAATTCCCGCGTATAATGGGGAAGAGAAAGAATGTGTGTTGCTGTGAAGACGATGCTCCTGAAAGTCCAGTCTAATGGAAATTAAAATTGGGGGGAAAAAAATACTTACAAAGATTTTTTGTGGCTCTAGTGGCCCTTTATTCAAGTTGCAGACAGGAAGGGGGTAGAGAGAGAATGGGGAAGACATGCAGCAAAGGTGCGCAGGCCGGGAGACGAACCTGCGACCGCTGCAGGACGATTGTAGCGTCAGTATATGAGCCGCTTGCTTAACCCACTGCGCCACCGAGCGGCCCAAAAAAAAAAAAAAAAAAAAAAAAAAAAAAAAAAAAAAAAACATTGTTGGCAGGTAACAGCTGATCAATTTTAACACCATTACTCTATAATAGGAGGTCTTTTTACTGTAAAAGTACAATACGTACACTTAACAAAAAGGCTATGAGCTCAGGTTTGTCAGTGCTTGGCAGAATTCCCCCAGATCATAACCCAGCACGCTCCCATACGTCTGGCAGGGCTGGACCCTGCGGTGGAAATGGGAGCCATGTGTAGATCACTTGGCTGCAGATCAGGTGGCTGCTTCTCCTGTTCTTTGTTGACAGCCCTCGACCACACCCCCTGTGTACACGCAAATAAGACATGCCAAACCAAGATCAAGCAGCCTGATTTCATTTCCAAATGTAGTGACAGGAGAAATAAAGGGAGGGGTGGTGGTGGGCTTCTGGGCCTGGCAGGAGAACTGATTCAGAACCTGCCTGCACTATGATACACTAGCCAGCAGCGGCTGATGTAATAGTCACTGTGGGCTTGGCTACGAAAAGGATGACTGAGTGGATTTGAAGAAACATAATGTTTTAAAGAAGAAGTGATCCAGTCCAACAGAACCAGACATTACTCAACCTGCTATTTCAGGGAAAGCATAAGGATTTCTATCTGAGAGGGCTTAAAGGACAGAAGGGAGGAGCACAAACCCAGACAGCTGGACAGCAGTCCAAGAGGAGGCAGAAAAGAGACATCAACATGTGGGACAGCGTTATTCACTACGCCGGAGCTGCACTTATCACTTAATCACTGCACTTATTTCAATGCCACAACAAATCTTAGCATTTGACTTACCAATAATCAACAACACTATACGGAATCTACTTGCTATTATGGAAGAATGTTGTCATCTTGGGTTTAGTTAAAGTCAGCTGGATTCATAATTAGTCTGAATGAATTTAAGAGTAACTGTTTGGTCTTTAAAGTGCGGTGAAAATGGCAGTGTTTACAGGCCTGGATGACGTTATTTGACCCACATGTGCAGCTGTGACCTGTGTATTTGCTCACATGCAATGTGAACAGACTTCCTCAGAGTCACTTTACATGCAACGCTGGTTAAAAGTCATAAATACTTTTATTTCTCCAACTCAAATAGGAACAGATCGGAAACACAAAACAAATGAACACTGAATATAAGTTTCTACAGACAAACCCCAAAGAATCGGATGCAAGACAAGTTGGTCCGAATCGGACGATATTGATACTGATGTTGGATTAATTGTATCAGCAGGCCGGAATATAAATAAAACAACAAAAGAAAACCAAATCAATGTTACAATATTGTAAATGTTTTTTAGTTCAAAAAGTATGTAACGTACCACAGTCTACCTGAAAATGCCAAGGTATATATTGTTTTGCTTATGTCACCAATAACTAAGAGATTCAACCTCTCTTGGCACGTTAATTAGGAGATTAATCAGTGTAGCTCTAATCTAGGCTAATGTTTCATTCTTCGAGGCGCAGTAATCACTGAAGTTCACATCTTTTCAAAAGATGTTTTATTGTCTCTAGGCGACGGAGGTGGTGAGGTGGTGAAATTTTTTTTTTTTTTTTTTTTTTTTTTTTTTTTTTGAATTGTATAGAATCTTATCGGAAATCATATCGACTTGGGACCTAGTGTATCGGAATCGTATCGTAAGGTCAGTGATGATACCCAGCTCTAAACCTTACCTTATTGAGATATGTTTGCAAAGGCCTTTTTTTTTTTACTTGATCTACAAAGCACCTATGCAATAAGGTTAATAAAAATAAAAATCGAGCAGTTGTTCAAAAGCAAAATTTTGACTCTGATTGTCCCTTGATCACTATCCTCCAGTGCACATTTGACTAAGTTAGCAAATTAAAATACTTTGATATATCACAATATTACATTAGGTATCGTGATACGTATCGTATTGCAACACATGTATTGGGATACGTATCGTATCGTGATGCTCTTGCCATTATTCCGCCCTACAAGGGAGTCCACCCACATCCACCATGAAGCTGGTCGTCCTGTTAGGGACGAGTGTTGCAAATTAGCATTCGCTATAAACACTATGCACTAGGCATCAGATAGCCATTTATGTCTGTCTATGTTTTCTGTATCTGTCCCTTCCAAATAAACAAATGAAATGAAATAAAAAGTACATCTTCAGCAACTGGAAACTTTTGTCAAAAGAAAATAAATCTTAACTTTAAAAGGTAATCAGTAATTTGTGTAAAAGTTTGCATATCAAAGCTGCACTTAATAAATTTGTCCTTAAAAGTCAATAACTATCAAAAATACAATTTGTCATAATGCATGATGGGGTAACGTTGGGAAAGCTTCAAAAGTAGCCTTTCAAAACCCACAAACCTGCAGTCACACCCAGTTTCACTCAGCCAAAAAAAAAAAGTTTAATTTTCAAAACTGAAAAGCACAGAAGAGCACAGAAACTACCCATGATAATGCTGAAGAAACAGAAGAAACATGGGAAATGGGGTGCACTGAGGAGTAAAAGTAGAGTGATTCTGTGTATGTTGTCTCTTTAAGGCCGTAAAGTGATTCAACCTGCTGGCTGTGAAAGTGAGTAAGCTCCTCCACTGCTGCCGCAGCCCACGGCTCGGCTCCAACAGGTGGACCGGGGAACAATACGAGCCTGAAGGAAGCGGGGAATGACGTCACAGCAGCCCAGGACAGACAAAACACACACAAAGAAAAAGACACAAAGGCAGTAAACCTTAAATGAACCTCAATGTGAGGCCATATGAGTCCCGAGCATTAAACGGGGATTCCCAAACACAATGCAACCTAAGTGTTTTCCTGAAAAATTAATTCCTTCAGTGAATCATGCTCAGATAGGAGATGAGTTCAATGCAGCGTGTGTGCATGTGCTTGTGAACAAGGCTAACGGGGAAGTTTTGTCTGGGTGTAATGTTGCAGACCGATGATGCGGTTCCTTGGCAAATCATGAGTCAAACAGTTTACATGTGACGCATGATAACATTCAGCCCTGTGTGAAACCTCTGCGGAATAAATAAAAATAGTCACATTTCTTAATTTGCAGGAAACAGAGAATTATACAACCAGGCTTCTATTTAAACTGTGTTAAAGACTGGAAGCTTCTTAAAGACGTCCTGCACAGTCTGGGAAGGACTCCTTTCCCAATGCGCTTCCAGCATGAGTCACAACGGACAAAAATAATCCTTTTTGGTGCAGAAGATAAACAAACCCTCAACTATTTCTGTGTTCTTACTAGAAAATACAACCCTTTTCTCTACACAGCCTTCCAAAAAGGCAAACAATACTCAGACTATCTGTACTTGATTAGTGAAACTGTCTGCTGAGAGCTGAAATTGTTTTTGGCTGAATTTCAGGAGCGATTTTCCAAACGGGGATATTGTCCCTCATCTGTGATACTGGAGCATCCAGTATAAACTTGGTAAAGTACAGAGGAAGGTAAATATGTAGAAAACTGATTTAAAAAGATACATTTTATGATCAAAAGCTCCACAGGAACTTCTACATGAACACTTTGATCTCAAGCAGATGGTAAAACTATCTGGAAATGAGTGATCTGTGCTGCTGTGCATGACTAGACTGCACGGCGTTGCTTGTGGTTGGAATCCAGCGCCCAGCTCTGGCAGGTGAGGCAGACGCAGACATCACGCATTCAAAACAGGAATCCAGCGTTTTCAACCCAGGTGAGCACATGACACAGGCATGTTGGAGATGTAGAAAAGCAACCATCAAAATGTTTGGGACAGCAAGTTAGTCCAACACTTAACAATTAAACTTGACTGAGCATGCCCAGTTCTACAAGTCTAAGAGGCTAAGACTGAAGCTTCAAAAAAAGACAGCTTGCAGCCTTTGCCATCTTTCACTGGTATTTACAACAACAACAACAACAACAAAAAAACGTCATGAATCCAAAAAGACCAAGAACTGGAAGATCAGCCAGCCGTCCTGACAGCGGAGGCTTTGGAAAGTCCACCTGAGCTAAAAAATGAATAATACCAAGCTTGAGATATTTGTCCAAAAGTGAATTTGTTTCATAGCAGACACAAATTGTTGAAAGCCAATCCCAATGATGAGTTTCCAACAGACAGGTGATACCAGCTTGTCCGTCCTCAGTTTGCTTTGTTTTTTTGTTTAAGTTTTTATTTTTACCTGATGCACCATTTTCATTTGCAAAAATAACAAATACAGCAGTTTACTTAAAGATCAGTGACTGTAAAAGATCATGTTTGCCTTCTTCTCCAGTCCGTCTCAGCTTTGAAAACCTATCCAGAACCTGTGAGAGACAGGAAGATGGCGATGAAGGGATGGGAACTCCGGGATGATGAAGTGTTCCACAAAATACCCATGTCATTTTTGAGCAATCTGATTAAATGTTCAATTAAAGAGCCTGTCATCGATTATACGTTTATCTGCAGGGATATGATAATAATTTCGCTCCAGTCTCATATTTCAGCATGAGACTACGTGTGACGGAACAGACATTTCAGCTCTGACTCACCCTCCTGTAACAGTTTTAGTCCACTTAGAAAACCAGAGGCACATTCTACATCAAGACGGTATGCATCACACATGCCAACATGATAGTGAGGAGTCAGAGGAAACTGTGCATGGTAGCAGCCTCATGTAAAGCAGTGGCACTCACACAGAGACTACAGAGAGCTCTTGGAAGGACTGAACGCCTGTGCTGAACGGCCTGCTCCTGACCCCGCCTGCCAACTCGCTCCGTCCACAAATGAGACGTCTCTGAGAGCTGGTGAACCTATTTTAGTGAGGAATAGAGCTACACAAGCACAGCCCCTGTTTATGTAGGGATGGTAATGTGTTTCAGATTACAGGCGGTACTATGGAAATTCTTGTGGCGAGACTGGACTTTTCACTGCTGGATTGCAGGGGAGCAGGCCTACCAGGCATTTCTCAAAGAGCCCTCTATGAATCTGCGAGCTCCAGGGGGAGACTTTTTCCTCACGACTAGCAGAGACATCTCCCAGCGGGAACTGGAGAAACAACTTGCACGAGGAGTTCTCAGACAGTTCAACTTCTCCGACATAAAAAGAAACACAAGTTAATGCCACAATGTGCCTGCAATCTGCTTCACATCCCGCATCTCTGAATCTATGACTGAAACCAACTCCACCGCTGCTGGTCTTGGCAAGAGCTCTGCACGAATGAGCAGGAAGTGAATAAGAGAAAGGCCTATCTCTCCATTGATCTAGAAATATTTCTCTCCCAGTTACTGACCGCTGGAAGGAGGAGAAAAACTTTAATAAGTGGGTTGGGACTAAATATTCTTAGGAGGCCTCCGCTACGCACCATTACCATTTCATCTTTGCTGCAGGCTACAAACGTGTCAGCCGCCACTGCGTGTTTTGCACATGGACGTTTAGTTTTATTGGAAAAGAATGGGTAATAAAAGACAGAAAGAAATTACAGGATATTGCTTAAGAATAAACACTGGATGCGATATGTTTCAATGTGAGGTGGCGATAGACACCAGTCTTATTTAGAGACCCCCTCACCTGAGGAGGAGACCTTTAACCTTGGGTTCTCCTCCCTGGAACTCCTCATGCTACGAGACTGGTTTATCTACTTTGAAGGATTAAAAGGAGTTTGAGTTGGGTTTCTCTTTCTTCGCCACACCCTTCCTGCTCTACCTGCAGTTCTAGCAGTCAAAACTGGTCAACCATTGTTCCTTTGACATCCCGGGATCGCTTGCTGAGTAACTTTCAGGTCACACACTGAAAATACCTCAGATACAGTGACAACCTTAACGTGGCTGGGCCAGAACAGCCACATATCCAACTGTTGAAGAGCTTTGTCTATGCTACTTGGGATGAAAACTGCTCTTTTGAAACTCACAAATATGCAAGAGTCACAACCGAGTTGGTAATCGGCTGCAGGAAACAATGAAATGTGAGGAGCAAATGCAGGGGAAATGCCAGCTTTCCTGCTCCGCTGGCCTGCTCCACATTATTGGAGACTTCCTGTTGAAGTCCTCTTTAACTCCTCGTAGACGGGTTCAAGGGTCAAATCACTCAGAGCAGCTCACACCGTCGACAAACAGGAGCCCCTGGGTTCATCTTTCACCCCAACATACTTCACAGTTGGCAGTTACAAATGCATTACCTCAGACTTTTTTATTAAAATAAAGTTATTCTGAACACATCTGGCCAATCCGTGACCGATTATGAACTAGTTTAAAACAGAGGGCCATGCCCTGTCCGATTGTCATCTTGTCACCAGCTTAATTTCCATTTATTTACCGTATGTTAAAATGAATACATTAAAATAAAAAGTAACTGAAATCTCCCATGATCCATATTTACGAGGACCCGGCCGTTTTAAGTGCATTTCTTTTCCCCTCCTGGATTCCAAGCAGCAGACTAAACAACGCTGCCTTATTTGGGATGTTTCCCTGGATGCCAGCTCCTCGGCGTGCTGAGAACCTTTGCTCAGCGCTGGTACTCTTTATAGTTTCCACTGACTGCTCTGTTTTCCTTCTACAGCAGGTGGCTTCCCCAAGTCTTGGCCATTAAACTTTCACTTCATTCCTTTTCTCACACAGCTGAGTTATAATTATTTTACCCGCATTTGTCTTAAATCTGAAGAAGCTCTTGGGGATAAACCGGTCTGATGTTAGTATCACTCCAAATATTGGCTAAATAACCAGGTTGGGTATGGATAATGGGACAGATCCATGAGTCCGTATCTTTTCAGTTCAGTGAGTGGTTTGGGTTTTTCTTTAACGTCCTAAATCAACTGGTTTTCAGCAATAAAATCTGTTTTGATCTCTGCGTCACAACAACAGGCAAACATGACGTGCTTAAGCTGCAACACACACACCTTTGTCATTTCCTGTGTCTTTGAGCATGTTTAACTCCAGCATTGCAAACGTCCATTATGTCAGTATAACATCAGCTCTATTATATTTGTGTTTGACCAATATTGTGACTTAGTTCAGATCACATTTTATAATAAATTAACAACAACTCCGTACATTTATACAGGATCTATGCTTCAAAAAGGGCTGGAAATGTAAGTGTTAGAAGTGGACCACTTGCTTCCAGGTGTTTTTGGACTCGTCCAAATTGTTGCAACAATGAATTCTCATCTTAGACATCGTTGTAAGTTTACATAAAGAGATGCACTTTGTTTCAGGACTTTATTTAACTCTACTTAACTTTATTGGTCAGGTTCCACTGTAGACGACTGTAAGAAGACCGCTTCCAGCTATGTGTCAGGCAATGGGAACACAGCGACGTAGCTGGAATAGCACTGAAATATACACAATATGGACAGCGGCACATCCAGCATGTGCATGGGGCACCCTGAGAGACAGCTTGCAGAATTCTGACCAAGCGGGACACATCATCTTGTTGTCAGGAGGTTTTTTGTTCAGCAATATTCTTCTTTATTATTTTGAAGTTATTACAAACTGCTTGCAGGCATGATGGGTGTGAGGCCAAAGTAAAAGTACCCTGGACAAGACAAATGGGTGAGAATGATCATCTGCGTAAGTATTGGTTAATATCTGAAGCTCAGGTACCAGTGAGGAAACAGGACTGATCTCTAGGAGTAATCTAGGAAAGTAATGGCTGAGAGTGCCGTTTGATGAGGGGCATATCTTAACAGTGTAAAACCCTCTCCTATTTAAACATGAACACATCTTCTCATTCTAAATACATTTTTTTTTATTCATCCATCCATCTCAGCTTATTCTTATTATTAGGACCCCAGCTTTCTTTGGGCAAAAGACATGAGTCATTTCGATTAAAATATCAGATCATTCATGTACATAAACATGGTTTTTAATCTGCCGACAAAATTCCCCCAAAACCCAACAGAGATTTGACATGAACTTTTGTCCAACCAGCTCTGACTGTTCAGAAGGACCGGGCATCTGCTGCGCACTATTTTGAGAAAGGGAGGCTTCATGGAAAAGGCCACATAGTTCAGCTTCTAGTTAAAAGTACATATCAACTTGAGCAACCTTGTCTGGCCACAAGCAATCTTTTTCAAATTGTGCTTTACATGTTTCCACAGGGGGACGTGACAAGCAACCCAGCAGGGCCGACATCTGACGGCGGCAGAAATCCCCAGCATAGCTGTGTAATTCAGCCGACGGCTCATCAAAGCAGTCCCTTCTTAAGGGCTGGCACACACTAGCGTTCTGACACACTTCAAGTGAAAACCGATAATAAAGGGAGAGTTTTACAAAAGTTCTGATAAAGTGAGCAATGTTGCATGCTTGTTAAAGAGCACATTAGTCTCCCAGTACTGGAAAAGGCTGTTCAAATACATCACTTTTGTTAAGGGAGCTGAACTTGGATGTGCAGCAGTAAATCTCACTTCACGAACGCACCATAAAATACACCCAACAGATGTGCTCCAGCCCGCTTGTTTTGGACGGCTCACCGGGACAAACGCAGACCATCGGATGCCCTCTGCATCCGTCCCTGAAGTGGTCCACTCCCACTCAGGCAAACACACCCGCACTTGGCTGCATGAGCACGCATGCAAACACACACACACGCACACACACACACACACACACGCTCAAACTACTGGGAAAAAGAGCAAAAAGGAAGCCCTCCTGGCCGGTCACACCCTCTACAAATAACAATCTGCACACGCCATCTCCGGACCGAGCCGTCTCACTGGAGGGAAAACAAACAGACAGAAAATAGGGGAGAGTCTGGGGGAAAGGAGGCCTGGTGCTGTCTGGTTGCTCCAAGATCCCCCCGTCTGGCTGCCAGAGCTACCGTTTACACGACTGCAGCTGATTTCATTTAAAAAGCATGTCTTTTTTTAAAAGGAGCTAATCAAAACAGCTATGTCCTCTATAAAACACCTTTACTTTTACAACTGGCACACCCTGCCCAGACTTCAGTTTCGCACATGCACAGTCGAGCTAAAGAGCTCGACCCATGAGAATGTGGCTTCAGGCGATGTGGAAAGGTGGGAAGAAGCTGTGGGACAGTATAACACACAAGTAGAAGAGTAGGTGAGAGTCGGACGAGGGATTTGGCAGTCACATGAAAACCAAATGAAATGTTTCTGCTTCCCAGACTGGAAGGAGCTCGGTGAAAGTGAGGCTGCTGAAGTGACAGCATTGCCTGGAAGACGATAAGGCCTGCAGAATGTAAGATCTGAAACTTTCCATGGGATTTATTAGGAATACATACGAATGACCAGTACCACGGGGTTTAATATCACTGAGGTGGAAATGTGCAAATATTCAGGTTATAGTAAACTGGAAACAGAAATGTAAAAGGAAAAAACATACATGGCACCTTTCATCATGCTGTTTTTATCCATTTAACCAAATTTCCAGTAATTTTACCACAAATTTTCAATTAACACAATACATCTGGAAATGTCACATCTGGCAGCTTGTGGGGATCCCTCGACCACTTCATACAGATAAACACTTTAGTTTATTTATTGTATTTTCTCAAGTTGGCTCAATTTAGCATCTTTGCTTCTGTCTGTCAAGAATCATCCTTCAGTCATCAGCCCTGTTTGATGCTCGTTCGGTCCGGCTACGCACGTCACCCCAGACGGCAACCTTGAATGACACGCGCCGTAATGTTTTCGCCCAATTCTCGCCGTACTGCCGTCAGAGGTCTCCAAGGACATTCAATAGAAACAAAGTTTCACAAATGAAGCTCTGCCAACCAGATGATATTCAAGCCTGGATTTATGAGCTGCTGATCACTTTACTAAAGAGAAAACCGTCTATAAAAGCAGGATGGGAGAAGACGTTTAACAGAGCCAATTTTCTTTTTCCCCTAATAGTGAAAAGCCCAGTGGAGTGATTAATATATATATAATCACTCAATAATCACTAGCTCAATTCTTTGAAAGTTGAAGCAGACATGGTTCGCTTCAATGTTCAGCCTCAAACTCTGACAAGCTGGTTCATGATCCAGAAACATGTGACCCTGAACAGGATGAACAAATCATAATAAAAATAACAATAATAATAATAATAATAATAATAATGTGGCTGTGCAACAATAACAATGACAGCAAACATGTTTGAAGCAGAACCAGAGTTTGGTGAGAGTGAAAGCCCTTACAAACATTGGAGCAGCAAACTTAACTTTTTTTAGGTATCCAGGTAAGCTCAAGTGCCATGATGCCCCACTTCTTAACAACTGGTTTCTATCATCACCCCACTCTTAGGAGCGCAGGAACATTCAAGTGCCAAGATTCTCCCTGAGCTCGGTTCGGGTGCCCAAAAACTGAACATCGGCATCACATAATCCACCAGGAAGTACCTTTGAGCCCCATTCCTTACGGGCAGCATGGTCAACTCATTCAAAACCAGTCCAGTGGAGCACAAACACTGAGCCCACATCACCTCTGACCTCAAAACATAAGAAAGAACCTTGGATGCTGTCTTTGCTTATAAAACAATCATTTGTAGCTGATAAAACCAAAGCAATAAACATTTTACACTTATGTCAGTAAGACGCCCTAAACCAGTGGTTCTCAAATGAGGGTACGCGTACCCCTGGGGGTACGTGAAGGCACTCCAGGGGGTACCTGAGATTTTAAAATATACATATATTTAAAAATTAGCATCCATGCAAAAATCCTTTAAAAATAAATATTTCATAAATAATTGAGGAAAATATAAGTCTAAATTCATAAAATTAATTTTATCTTCAGGAGTAGGCTATTCAACTTATTATCCTAAAACCGCAGAGTATCCCCCACACCAGGATGTTCCACCTAACCTGTCAAATGCCACCTGGCTTCACCTGTCAATCACTTGGACCAACGATGGAGTCGTGGTTGAAGCATAGCAGCAATATTTTTATGTTTAATAAATCAGTTACTGATGGCACAGTGCTCTGTCTTAGGTATTTTTTTTACAACCAAAAGTGCTTTGCGCTGGTTAGGGGGTACTTGGCTGAAAAAAATATTTCACAGGGAGTACATCACGGAAAAAAGGTTGAGGAACACTGCCATAATCCACCAGGAAGTACCTTTGAGCCCCAGTCCTTACCGGCAGCATGGTCAACTCATTTAAAACCAGTCCAGTGGAGCACAAACACTGAGCCCACATCACCTCTGACCTCAAAACATAAGAAAGAACCCTGGATGCTGCCATTGCTTATAAAACAATCATTTGTAGCTGATAAAACCAAAGCAATAAACATTTTACACTTCTGTCGGTAAGACGCCCAATCCTGTTCCTCGAGAGCCCCTATCCAGCATGTTTTAGATGTTTCCCTGCTTAAGCACATCGTGATAAAAGTAGCTGTTTCAACAACAGAACTGTCCAGACCTTGATGACAAGCTAATGATGACGAGTAATTAGAATCAGGTGTGAGGAAGCAGGGAAACATCTAAAACATGCTGGATAGGGGCTCTCGAGGACCAGGATTGGGCACGCCTGCCCTAAACGATGCAGGTCTTGCCCTGCATCGTAAAAGCAGCAGGCTGCGTGGCTGCAGGGTCAGCTTCCACTCATCACGGGTGGCAGGGGGGCGTGGGGACCCTCGGGACCCTGACCCCGGGCCACGACCCACGCTGCTCGGCCATCCACGGGGCGTGTTGGACGTAGGGTTGCCACCTTTCAGAAATAGATATAAGGGACGCCCTGATTTCAGCAGCGCAGGATCCAAAAGAAAAAAGCCCCCAAACTTCTAAACTGAATAAAAATGTGTTTATTTTTATATAACATTTTTTATATAAAAAAACAAAATGCTTTGATTTCAAGTTTAACGTGCTTTAATAGCATTGAACTTGCATGACTGTACAGACAGGCAACCATACTAGCAACTGAAATAGCCTCCTATGCTACTGTATGTCCACATCAGCCCAAATGTATAATATAGCCTACAGGTGAAGAATATGGTGTAAAAGTTAATTTATTTCAATAATTCAACTAGAATATGGTGTAAAAGTTAATTTATTTCAATAATTCAACTAGAATATGGTGTAAAAGTTAATTTATTTCAATAATTCAACTAGAATATGGTGTAAAGGTTAATTTATTTCAATAATTCAACTAGAATATGGTGTAAAAGTTAATTTATTTCAATAATTCAACTAGACTATGGTGTAAAAGTTAATTTATTTCAATAATTCAACTAGAATATGGTGTAAAAGTTAATGAAAATACGGTACAAATCGCGTCCCGTATTAGTTCAATACGGGACGCAACATTTTTTTCCTCAAATAAAGGACAATTCCGTATTTTACGGGACGGGTGGCAACCCTAGTTGGACGCCCAGACTCTGACAACACAGCTGGCTGAACCCTCTGGGCAGGAGGCAGCAGTGTTGGGTGGAGTCTCCCACACGTTTCCCCCCGTGGATGGAAACCGTCTGCTCTGGTCGGGAGGAATGCTGAACAAACGGGCTCATTGTTCCTGCACAGCCCAACACAGGTGAGCGGCAGCTCGGGAGTGTTGAGTAACCACCAGTCCGTCCTGGATAAGATGTCATTAAGCCTCCCCGCTAAGTGCCCGTTAAACACCTCAGCGGTTCTCCGCAGGTGAGTGACGCCTGCTTACCTGAGCTTCAGGTTGGCCATGAAGTCCTCCAGAGACACGGTGTCCAGAAGCACAAAATCTGCCTTTCCAAACTCCAGGCTCTCGTGTTCTGCCATGCTGTTGCCGTTTCACTTTATTTCACCGAAGCTCGAGTAAAAACAATAAAAATGAAATGAAATAAAATAAAATGTTTCAGGGAATTGCTTTGAAGTGCCGACACATTGGCACCTCTCCCTTCAAACAGCGACGGTGTGCATTTGGATTTTTCTGCCGGTTCAAATTGTAATTTCTGTCATTTTTAATTAAGGTCGAGTTATTTTTTATTTTTTTTTGTAATTAAAACAAGTCGTGTGAGTATTTTACTATCCCTTAGCAGCAACGAGTTTGTGTTTCAAAGAACAAACGATCCCGAAAAGTCCTCATATCCATCCAGAGTTTAGTGTCCCGGACCAAAGTGGCTGCTGGTCCCGTTACACTGGCAGCGAGCTGCGGGCGAGACCTGCCTTTTTCCGGGAGTCTCCCTTCAGCCAATGGGAGGGGAGGCTCCTCCCCAGGACACGCCCCGTGTCTCCCGTCAGCCAATGGGAGGGGAGTCTCCTCCCCAGGCCACGCCCCCACCGGGAGGAGGCGTGGCTCGGTTCGGGCTGAGTGGAAGTTGAAAAGCAGCGCAAATATTTCTCAAGACCACTGCTCTGCTCCACTAGTTTTCGATACATATTTCAGCGATGACGCGGCCACCATAAGTCCTAAACCATTCGAGTTGGGAGAAAAAAAATGTTTGGGCTTTTTAAGATGCCCTCTGTTACCATATAAGGAAAAACAAAGACTCATCAGAATTTTTTCAATGACACAAGCTACTGTACTGAAGTACAGTTACTGTACACTGCGTGTCCGAAGCCAGATCCACCTCTCTCTCAAACACGGAGCTGTTTGTTACCACTTGTCCCGTCTCAAAGCACATAACTCGCTGATATCTCTTTTATCTGAATGGTGTTTCCTGTCTGGAAGTTGCTCTAGAAAGAAGAGCTCCACCAGCGACCCAGCAGTCTGACATTTGGTGTCAGTGCGCCATCTAGTGTATAAAATATGCAAATGCTTTTTAAAAAACTGATACCGAAGATAACGGTTCACAGTTATATGCAAAAGTAATGATATATATGATATAGTAGAGCAGAAAACTGTTTTATTTGCCTTTAAAGCCCAGCAGAAACTGCTTCCAAACGGCATTCAGGACCTGTTCCAGATAAAAGAAACACGCTATGACCTGAGGGGGAAACTCATGTTTGAGATGACGACAGCAAGAACTAATATTAAAAAGAGATGTACATCAGTTAAGGCTAGAGAAATTTGGAATAGTTGTAATAACAACCTAAAAATGTGTCGCTCTATTGTCAAGTTTAAGAAATTGTTTAAAGAAAATACTGTAAATAAATATAAAACACTATAATTATAAAGTATACTATCAAAAAGGATGTGAAACGTCAATTTTATATTTTGTCTTACTTGTTTTTTTCTTCTTTATGTATTGTTTGTTTCCACTGAGTAAAAGCTAATGTCTCATATTTTTGCTGATCATAAGAAAAAAGGGTAGGCACTATAAGCTAAGGCTTCAGCCTACACCTTTTCAGCAAAAGAAATGTTGTTTTTTTTCTTTCCTTTTCATCTTGTTCTGTACAAGCCGAAATAAAGATTCATAACATAACATAACATAACAAGTTAGTTTCAATTTATTGTCCTTTCGTAAATTCTTCTTTCATCTTTCGCAGTCAGAATACATGGTCAAAAACAAAAAATCTGAACAATATACAAGACAATTCGACATAGAACGATTAAGTGCAGTATAGTACAACACTATACAATAACGTAAGAACACAATGATCCTAAAGTGCTTCACACTAAACCTAGTGGATATGAAATAATGCATCTATACTCAATACTAAGTACCCCCACTTTGCTTTTGATGGACGCATGCGCGCTTCACAACTAATCACTGATATGTGTTAACATCTGTATGTGACATAAAGAGAGAAAACCTGGCAATTTACTTTGATTTAGATTGTAAATCAGCTAAATGGTGAAAATGTGATTGCCAGTGACCATCTTTCCTACTGAGCACCACCAACCAAGAAGCAGTTCAGATGAGAAAAGGACTCTCTTTACCAAACGGTACAAAACCAATATTCCTGGCATGTGCGCAGAGATCCGAGGCTCGTGGGTAAAGGTTGCTCGTCAAGCTTTTTTGTGATTTTGAGGCGATCATAAACAACCACCTCTGAAGTCTTCAGAGAAATGACATCTAGGTGGAGATCTGTGGTCCTCATTAGGTCCTGAACACACAAAAGGAGAAGGAAAAAAGGTTTTCATCTGAAGTAAACGATTATTATGTAAATCTGTGACGAAGGAAAATGGGAGCCCATTTAGTGAACTTTAAAAAGTAAAAGTAATAATAGTAATTATAATCGGACTGTCTGCCTGAGAGTCTGCTGTTGCTGCACTTGTTTGAGTAACAGTCTCATGTACTATTCACAATCACCTCTGGACCCGTGTCAATTAAAAAATTACACCCCTACATCCGTGTTTCCTTCAACGCATTCTGGAAAAGCAAAGTCTGTGCTTTACTATAATATACAGACACTGATACATGGAAGTGATGTATAGGCCTTGTGTTTTATCAAACAATTGCCTTTTATTAAAAATAAACATTGAATATTGATTTAAAAGGGTCTGATCAGAAACTCTACGGTTACATTTTTTTAAAATATATTTTTATCCACGATTTTTTTCGGACACTGTTCCACATGCCCTGGGACTGCCTGGTCCTCGGTTTTAAAAACATTTTAGACACCCTACACTCAACAGATATACATTCAACAAGGACACTTAGGGTTTGGAGGGGGGGGCACTCTCAAACATGATACCCTGACCCAGTGTTTCCCAACCCTGGTCCTCGTGGGCCCTGTCCTGCATGTTTTAGATGTTTCCCTGCACCAACACACCTGATTCTAATTAATGGTCCTCATTAGCTTGTCACCAAGGTCTGCACAACTCTGTTGATGACACAGGTACTTGTATCACGGTGTGTTGAAGCAGGGTAACATCTAAAACATGCAGGACAGGGGCCCACGAGGACCAGGATTGAGAAACACTGACCTCCCCCTCCCTGTTTTTACCGCATTAGCCACACCCAAACACACTCATCACCAGGGGCCTACGCCGTTGCCGTGACGCCATCGGGAACCCTTCAGACTTCTCCGTCACTCCATTTCCCCGCGGTGCAATACCCCCCCAGAGCGCTAGTTGATACTTTGTTTAGCTTCCGGCTTTTCCGGTCACAGTGAATCAATTCAATTCAATTCAATTCAATTTTATTTATATAGCGTCTAATACAACAAAAGTTGTCTCTAGACGCTTTCCAGAGACCCATACCCAGAACATAAGGACAACTATTGTGCAAAAAACCAAAACAACCCCAAAAAAAAAAATCACACACACACTAAGAAAAGAGCGCTGAAAGTTCACTACTGCTTCACGAACCGGAACCGGAAATGCGTTGCTACCAAGCGAACCAATCACAGCCCTCTCGGTCTGTGTTGGGTCTGCGTCGCCTCGACGCGTAGTTACATTTTTTGGGAAGTACACGTCAGGCTACGCCGTAGGCTACGGAGAGCCTCCCACGTAGCTGCGTACCCTACGGCGTAGGCTCTGCGTTGATTTAACGCAGAACCATAATTCAGCCTTTACTCCACCCGCGTTCCCGCGTCGGCCTGTGGCGGGGGGGCCGCGGCGGCCGGGCCCAGGCGTGGGCCCGCCGTGCTGCCTGGGGGGAGGGCTGCCCGGCGCTGCTGGGCCTCCAGAGGTGGTGAGAGAATGATTGTCCATGTCTTTCTCAGTGAGTGTATGTGTGTAAGGGTCCTGCGATGGAAGATGCACCAAACTTTGGGCCTCCATCCGCACAAAGTAAAACAAAAAATTATTATTAATTATTATTATTATTATTTGGGATAGGTTCTAACCCCTGTGACCCTCTAAAGGAAGAAACGGGTGTAGAAAATGGATGGATGGATGTCCCTTGTCTGAAGCTGGGTGTGGGGCCCTCTGCTGCCGGGCCTATCCGGGTGTCGCCCTGTTGGGGGGTTCCCGCGCTCCGGGCCCGTCTCCGGGCCCGTCTCTGCTCCCCCTTGCTGCCCTTGCAGCTGGGCGCGCCTTTGGCTCTGGGGGGCCCGCTTTCGAAGGGGCGGGTGCCGGCCCGCCGGCGTCGACGGTCGGGGTGGCCCCATCTCTCCGGGCCGGCTGGCCTCTCGCCGGGTGGGGGTTATGGGCCTGGAGGGTGCGGACCTCATGGCTGCATGATCGGCCCATGCCGGGTGGCTGGTGCTCGGGTGAGTCCCGGTCCATCACCGGGGGTTTCCTGGCTGCCTCCTCCCGTGGTCATGGGGGCCCCGCCGTCGCTGCTGGGAGGGGCCGGGCCTTGCTGGCGGGGGGTTTCCTCCCGCCCTCTTCTGGTTCTCCGTGGGGCAACTGGTGGCCTGGGTTCGGGTTTCTTCCTTGTCGCCTTCTGGTCTTTCAGGTGGCGGGGTTGTGCCCTCCTTCCTCAGCCATTGTGTCTGTGTCTCTCCTTTCTCTGTTATTCATTCTCTCTGTCTGTTCCCTCTTTTCCTGCTCTGCCTAGCTGGTGTTCAGCAGGAGGGTCCCTCCTTACGATCCAGGTCCTGGTCCAGGTTTCTTCCCTCCTAAAGGGGAGTTTTTTCTTGTTGTTTGGCTTAAGGTTTTTCTCCCACTAGGGGAGTTTTTACCTGCCATTGTTTATGTAATAATTGCTCGGGAGTCATGTTCTGGTCTCTGGAAAGATCCTAGAGACAACTTCTGTTGTAATAGATGATATATAAATAAAATTGAATTGAATTGAATTGAATTGAGTAGTTGCAGTTGTAGTTGCAGTTCAAGTAGAGCCTTGTTTGCTCACTTTGCACACACACAGTTACACAGACATACACACCTGCTCACTCACCTACATACTCACTCCGCAGTTTTGGGGGACAGGTAGTCGCAGTAGCCTAGTCTTTATTCAGTTTCAGAGACTTAGAATGGTTGCTGTTTGTGTCTCTGCCTGTTCTCGTGTCTGTTTGTTTTTTCTCTTACAGATTTCAAAGGCTTGTGTGCCCGTTGTGCGTTTCCCTGTGTTTCTCTCATTTCAGACTAGCAGCGGATGCCCCCCCCGACTGCCCCTCACATATGTTTATATTAAAAAAGCAGGAGCTGCATGCCCCCCCCTAGATGCCTGCTGACATCCTGATCTGCAAAATACAACATCAGCAGCAGGTTTAGGACATGCACTGTGTCCACACAGTTCATGTCCATTTTACTGGATCTCAAGTCACTGAGATGTTCCTCCCCGGAGGATTAAAATGATCTCATGACCTCCAGTTCGCTGACGTGGGGTTAATGATTTGTGGAGGAATTTTTACTTTACAAAACTCAGGTTTGCATTAACAGACGTCCTCTGTTGTCAAGGCAACTCAGGTCCCCAGATAGTTTGAATCCAGTGTGAATAGGGCATGGTGCTGTATGTCACACTACTAGGGTTCATTTTTCATTCTCCAACGTCTAAGTTCAGCGTGACAAAAAGAGAAAAGAGAAAAAACTTTATGTAAAAAAAAAACTCGGGACAGAATTTTGACAGTAAGAGATTTTAATGCAACATAATAATCTATTCTCTTTACGAGTTCAGTTTGAAAAAGCTCACCACAGTTCTGTCGGTGCAAAACAGCTTCTGTGAAAATGAAAAGCTCTTGTTGCATAAAGGATGGTGAACAAAAGCTCCGGTCCTCCGAGTTTCCATTTTCTGGGCGTCAAAAAAGCACGAGATGACAGTGATACACAAGTGGCTGCAGTGAGCACAGCCATCTGCAGACAACTGCAGATAAAAAACTCCCATGTTCATTATCTTAAAATTGTCTTATTGTTCGTGTGATGAACTTTGTTTCAACAAATGCAACATATGAAATTAAGGCAAGTTTATTTGTGGAGCATGATTCATATGCAAGGCAATTCAAAGTGTTTTACAGCTCTGTCAAATCAGAAGAAGGCAATACAATCATTCTATAAAACATAAAAATAATCATTAATTAATTAGTTTAATTAAAAACAAAGAGTGCAGATAAACTCCTTTCAGTTGTCATATGGCAGCAGGGCCCCCCCCATGTGATCCAGGTCCTGACCAAGGCTTGTTCCCCCATAAAGGGGGGTTTTACCTGCCGTTGTTTATGAAATAATTGCTCAGAGTTTATGTTCTGGGTCTGTGGAAAGATCCTAGAGACAACTTGTGTTGTATAAACTAAATTAAACTAAATTGAAATGCACAGCTAAACAGAAGTGTTTTCAGCCCAGAGTTGAACATTGTCAGAGCTGAGGCCTGTCTCACATCTTCTGATGACGAAACGGAAACGCAGCTTCACCTAGTTTAGGCAAGCAAGTTTATACAATTCAACACAACAATTAGCACAATTCAACACAAGGTCATTCAAAGTGCTTTACATCAACATTAAAAGCGGCAAGACACAGTTAAAACATAAATAACAAATAAAATGAAGTAAAAAGATAAGAAAAGAGGTAAAATAATAAAAAGCACAAGTTGTTAAAAAGTAAGGGCAGTAAAGTACACATCTCATTCCTTAAAATGGCAAGAATTACGTTTCTATACGGTCAAAACGTACAAAGACCGGGTCAAATACAGTATTAAAAGTAATCTGTAACAATTTGTACGGTGAATTAAACCAATTTAACAATTGTATGCCACAATGCCTGTTTCCAGGTCTTATTTCACACAACTGACGAGAATTACGTTTCTATACGGTCAAAACGTACAAAGACCGGGTCAAATATAGTATTACAAAAGTATTCTGTGCCGATTCGTGCAGTGAATCAAACCAATTTGACAATTCTACGTCACAATCCCTGCATTCAGAGCTTATCCATAACTTTGGGCGGTTTTCAAACAGTATTTTAGTTTAGTTTAGTCCCGACTCTGGGCCCCAGCAGGAGACCACTCCCTGAGGTTCTCAGAGTCCAGGTTGGTTCATACAGCTCTAACATGTCAGAGATGGACTTTGGCGCTAAGCCATCAAGAGACTTGTACAGAGCTGTTTTAAAGTTTCTCCTCTGAGTGACAGGAAGCCAGTGCAGAGACCGGAGGACTGGACTGATGTGGTCGTGTTTCCTGGTTCTGGTCAGGACTGGAGCAGCAGCATCTTGGATGTACTGCAGCATCTTCCAGCTGGTTTAGAGCCCAATGAGCAGAGGTTACAGCAGTCTAACCTGCTGGACACAAACGCATGGATTAGTCTTTCTAAACCTCGTTTAGACACTCGTCCTTTGATTCTTGCGATCAGACGGACTGGCCAACGGGAGCAGCGGGACAATATCCGGTGGCCTGGGCTCTTGCGTGGCCTAAATGGCCCACAAAAAAACACAGCACTGCAATGATTAATCTACTTATCAATGAATAATTCACTATTGAATTAATCGCCAACTATTTCTATAATTGACAAATTTTTTTGAGTCTTTTATTTTAAGAATAAAAAGTCAAAATTCTCAGATTGCAGCTTCTTAAATATAAACATTTTTTGGTTTCTCTAGTCTATAACAGTAAATTGAATATCTTGGGATTGTGGACTGTTGGTTTGTACAAAATAACACATTTGAGGATGTCTGTTTGGGCTTTCACCATTTTATAGACCAAAAGCCAAACAGATTGTTTAATTTTCTTTACTTTTTGTATCAGTAGCAGTTTAAAATCAGCTACAATGTACTATATTAATAATGGCATTGAAATCATTTACAAACAAAAAAATACTGTTATGTTGTTGAGTGCTGTTGTAGCATTGAACCTTTTGATGAGTGGGGGAGAGAAAAGCACTGAACTGGTGGCTTATAGTTTGGTTCCAATGGCGTTTAAATTTAGATTAGCAGAATAATGAGCTTTTGGTGATTACTTGCATGCATGGATTTGTGGTTGTGTGTCCCAGTCCGGCCCTGCTGGGGATGTTTCTAAGATGGTAAAAAGCTGCTGATGTTATTGATTTAATTTGGCTGTTAAAGTTCAGATCTGAGTCCAATATTACCCCTAGATTTATAATCTGATTATTAGGTTCTAGAGAGAAAGTCGCAAGGTAACTGATAAATTGATGCTGAATTATCATTCTTAGTGACTAGATGACTATCATAAACAAGGAATCATTTAAAGCCTTAGTGAGTTCAATTTAACGCAGGAATAAAGAAAGGAACAAACAAACAAACAAAGAACAAAAGAAAAAAGAAAGAATCAAATAAACAAACAAAGAACGAAAGAAAAAAGAAAGAAAGCTTCGTTATAGCAACATTATCCAGCAGAGGGCCTCTGGGAGCTGCATCTGAGCCCTGCAGTCCTGCAGGAAACACACTGCTCATCTACAACAGGAGCTAAAGCATGATGACTCTGGCTGAATATCATTTTGCATCAATATAATTTCATACTCCCAACCTTCAATTCAATATTTTATGCATTGGCATTACATAATTTACTGCTGACTGCACTATTTTCAAAGGGAGCATATAATTAATGTATTGTTTGGTGTGAGTTATGTCCTGTATTAAAGTGACAGCAGGCTTAAAAACTGTGACGTAACAACCCTCTCATTTAGTTTTGGACCCCCTAGAGTTACAGAATGTACTGCCTAAACTACACAAACTTCCCCAACTCGACTTGAATGCTGACTTAACTGCACTTAATTTGAGATTTACTATGTTACAGTGGCTCGATTGTATTCTTTTGTTGCGTCTGCTAAATGTGATATCATGTTTTGTGTTGAGTTCTGTGACATCACAGACCCAGATCATACAACAATCATACATCTTCACCTGTCATTTTTCCTTCACCACTAGATTTTCCAAAAACCCAAATATCCAAAAAGAAAACCTGTAATGGAAACAGTTCTAATTCGAAAAAACTCCCGAATATGGCAAAAAATGCTTTAGCTTCCACAAGGTGTTTTTTTTCCAGGTTATATCTTATAAATTAAATGGTTTTTGCACATTTCCCATTCTCTGGCAGCAATGGATGTGACGGCAGTCAATCTAAAGTAATTAAAATCCAGTTTCCAGCTGTTTCTGGCCTCATTAATATCATGCATTTTTGTTACAACAATACTTATTCATTATACATTAAATAATCTGACTGTTTTCTCAACAGCAGAGGTGGTAATCGCAATAATTTGTGAAAGACTAAAGATGTTTTTGTCCATCTTCTTCAATGGTGAGATTTTTGTTTTGAAACAAAGAAACAGAGTCTCGCAGGACAAAATACAGACAGTTACTCTTATTTGAAAAACACCATTCAATAGAAACACCGACCACCTGCAGCGCCACCTTTTCGCGAATTTCGGTTTCAATTTTCTTTTTGCAAAAACGTGTAATGGAAACGGATCTTCCTCTACAAATGATTGCAGTTTCCTTTAATTAGACTTCTTTCAGAAGTCACATCTTCTTGGATATTTGGGTTTCATGCAAATTTTGGGGTGATGGCAATGCGACTTTTATCTCGGCCCACTTTCACTTTTTAGTGTAATTGCTGTTCCAGGCAGGTGGCACAAAGCTGTAACATTAGCCACATTCACACTCAGTGAAATGTGCAAATTGCACCTTTGTTCCACCTTGGGAGGTCGTAATAGGAGCAGAACAGAGGTAAAATGAGTGATATGCAATAAAGAGATCCTAAAGCTGCAAACTCCACACAGAGGATGAAATCCATCTGCATATCAGGGAGACAATCAGAAATGCCCCATTGTTAAAACAGTTAGTCAGAACTATTCAACAGCATGAGTGCAAAAAGAAGAAATCCAGATGATAAGCAAGTTAAAAAGGCAGCAGGTTTGCAGCCAGTTTGGTCAGAGCAGCAACGGCTGGCTGGCCTGGTCCTATTAAAACTATGTCTCAACGTGATGTGTCCCACACACACACACACACCTCGACCAACCAGGTAGAAATTCTAGCTGACATTAGCATTTATCAACGTTGCTTCATTCCACAGCAGAAAAAAAGTACAAATCTGAGCTTTGAGGCAGACATTGCTCCCGGGATTCCTAATTCTGACTAGTGTGGAGAAACAGCTCAGCCGAGCAGGCTGTGGAGCTACAACAATAAATCATTAAGATGACAAAATACCTTCAATCTTTTACATCAGCAATTTTAAATCCAGGGGTTTTCAAATCTGAAGTGTATTCACTTTTATCTCTACACGACAAACAAAAACTCCTGCTTAACTGTAAATGGTGAAAACCCTTTATACTCATCAGCAGGTGACCCAGAAAAGCTCAAACTAAAGAGAGATGACAGAATTCAGTTTACAGCATCTTTCCCACTCATGCGAGGTGTTATTTTCTGGGGCTGCAAACAAGGACATAAATAAAGATAGTGTTAGCAGTTTTCTTATTTGTTCAGCTGTGAGTGGTAAAACTGTAAGAGTGGCTGTTTTTTTCTGCTGCTATTATTAACCCTGGGACTGAAGTGCATGGAAGGATAATGGGAACACTTATGAAAGGACGGCTATGTAAAAATGACATGCATCAGCTCACTGACTGAGTGCGGAGGCTGAGTTTGATCTGAGTGGATGTACCAGAATTTTCATCAGCTAAATGCAAAAAAGACAGAAGTGATCATTTTTGGCCCTAAAAATGAAAGGGTAAAGATCAGCGTTCACCTTGGCTCCATGTCATTGACAGCTACAAATCAAGCCAGAAATCTTGGTGTAATTATTGACTCAGACCTGGACTTCAACAGCCATCTAAAGTTTATCACTCATTCATTTTCAGTAGGTTGGATTATTGCAATAGCATCTTTACAGGCCTTAACAAGAAATCAATCAGGCAGCTGCAGCTGATCCAGAACCTGCCGCCAGAGTCCTTACAAACACCAGGAAACTGGACCACATTACACCGGTCATGAAATCACTACACTGGCTTCCAGTGAGTCAAAGGATAGAGTTTAAAATCTTACTGCTGGTCTACAAAGACCTGAATGGTCTTGGACCAAAATACATGGTTGATCTGTTAGTTCCTATGAAGCTCCCAGACCCCTGAGGTTCATCTGGATCTGGTTTGTTGTGGTTCCCAAGAACCAGAACCAAGCAAGGTGAGGCAGCGTTCAGTTATTCTGCTCCTCACCGGTGGAACAAACTTCCTGTAGACCTGAGGTCTGCTCCAACTGTCAGCTCCTTTAAATCAGGCCTATAAACACTACTGTTTACTGAAGTGTACTCTTAAATTAAATACGTACCTGCTGTACTCTACTGCCCTTATTTTTTAACAACTTGTGCTTTTTATTATTTTACCTCTTTTCTTATCATTTTATTTCATTTTATTTGTTATTTACTGTTTAATTGTGTCTTGCCGCTTTTAATGTTGATGTAAAGCACTTTGAATTACCTTGTGTTGAATTGTGCTATACAAATAAACTTGCCTTGCCTTTTTCTACATCAGGACTGTACTGTAACATTAAAAGTAGACCATGGTTTTTTAAAAGTGAGGCTACATTATGGGTTCAGAACAGTTTCTCAGGGAACTCTTGGATCAATAATGTGGACAGAAATGATGAGGGGCTATCGTTGTCCTCTATCTTCCCACACATAGATCAACATCACATGGTGCGTACAGTGAGCTCTGCACGTTATGTGTGTGTACGTACCACGTAGAAAAATAGGATGTTTCCGTCAAGCAGGCCATCAGACGGTAACACCATCAACATAACCAACTGATCTGAAACATTGCACATTGTGTCTCCTTTTATGGGGTTTTTAGGCCTAGTTGGTATCTAACTTTATATTTAGCCCAAAAGGTTCCCTAGTACCCAATACATATATCCAGTACCTCTCCATTTTTTTATGTTCAAGGTCAGTCCAAGCGGTATTCATCTGCAGTCCTGCCATTCTCACTGATTCGAAACCGTGGTTCAAAAAATGTTGAACTAAAGGTTTATCCACGTCTTTTTTATATCTAAAGACATATCTATGTTGGTACATACGGGTAGAAAGTGTGTTTTTTGTTTCACTCACGTATTTTGTACCACATTTAGCACAAAACCAAAGATACACACAATTTGCAGACCTGCCCGTAAACACTTGTGGAATATGAAAAATCATCCCATCTGACCTCCGTCTGACAAACTTAAGTCTGCAAAATTGAGTGTCCAACAATTGAGACTCTTTATCTGAAGGCTCGGCAATTTGGCCCTCACTAAAAGGTCTTTGAGATTTTTATTCAGTCTATAAGCTAGAACAACTTGAGCATCCGGAAGAACTTCGGCATCGCCTATTATTCTGTCAAAATTGGATTTGAACATCCTGTTCAAGTGAATATGAATCGACGAATAGGAAGTGATCAGAGGAATCAGTCCTTCCTTTGTCTTGTTCCTCCTCAACTTAAAAGTCTTGAAGCAGTTCCTAAGAAAGGACCTTGCGTAGCCCCGTCCACGCAAGGCTTTAAAAAGAATTCCTACTGCTTCGGGGAATGTCCTCCCTACGAGTACAGATTCTATAAAATCTAAGTATCTGAGACTTAACAATACCCCTAAACATATGTTGTGGGTGGAAGCTATTCCTGTACAGTAACGCATGTGTATCCACTTCATGTAAGTTACTGTACATGTTTTGATTAAAATACCACAAAGACACAATGCAAAAGCTTCTGTTTCAACAATACCTTTAAAGCCACGGTATGCAGCATTATCACTTCAGACCACATGGGGGGCATCGACAATATTGTGCTAACGAGTGGGGGCGGGCTCGGGCATCTTGTAATACCAGTGTGCGCCTCTAGAGATGCACTTTGTTGCGTTTCATGATGCATAAACTTTCCTGTGCCCCCATGTGGTCAGATGTGGTATTGTCACTCAGAGAGATTTTAAAGGTCTGCTCAAAGCCATCACCTACGGAAGAGTATTAGGGCCATGCAGGAGAAAAGATATTTGAGAGGGGAAGATTTTTTTTATTGTGCACTTTATTGTGCAAATGTCGAGATTAGTGTTGAAATACAATTTCAAGAATAAAGTCGACATTTCGGGAATAAAGTCAAAATTTCGCCTTTTTTCTTGAACATTTCAACTTTATTCACGAAATTTTGACTTTTTTCTCGAAATTGTACTTCAACATTAATCTCGACATTTCGACTTTTTTCTCGGCATTTCGACTTTTTTCTTGAAGTGAATAATGAAAAGAAATCTCTAAAATATTATTTTTATTTTTCTCCTGCCTGGCCCTAATACTCTTCCGTAGTCACCAGAGTCACACTTCTGACCTATTCTCTTCTTAAGAACAGGAAATTCAGCATGATGTGAAACTGGATGGAGCTACTGTAAAGGTAGGGGAGCTGGAAACATCTACTCTAATCTGGATCTGTAGTATCAGAGGACCCTAAATCTGAGTAGAGTCCGGTTTTTTACCAGCCACCCAGGACATCTCAATATATATTTTCATGCACAATGTATCCTTCATAATATGTCCCTTTTAACTTGAAATGAAAATGGAAATACTTTTAATATTTCAGTGTGGACTTCATGACAGGAAAAGCTGCTGAAATGCAGGTAGAAGGGAATGTCCTTTCAGAGTCATGCATGCGTAACGATGACTGTTTCGCTGGGGTCACAAACAGCCGTTTACGAGGTACTTAAGCCTGCGCTGACAGCTGAGGGGAAACAGCACACGCAGGCCTGGATGCTGACAGTTGAAAGGTTGTCATGGCGATAAGCGTGGCAGGTATAAATCAAAGGTCAGTGACGAGCCGGACGGTGCAGAGCTGCGTTGTTTACCAGCCGAATGCCTTAATTTATGGATGTTACTTAACTTTTCATTTCATTTCATTCCATTCATTTGTCAAAGATGATATTGTTATTGTAACTAGACAGTTAAATTCAAGAGATTATTTGGGATTTTGTTTTACTTTTGGACGACTATTTCAACCACCTAACTTTTACCTTCTGATGTTTCCACCAGTTGCTGCTCCGTCTTTGTCTTTCATCTAAATCCATCAGTTTATTTTGCATATACACAAATGTAATTGTTTGATATTTAAACAATCATATAATGTTTTCCATGCAGCTCCTCCCTGGTTTGGAGCCACTGTTACATAATGTTGCATACCTGAGTGATTCAACTCAGTTGCTGCCTGCAGCCTGTCTGAGAAAAACATCATGAGGCGGCTTCCAGGATTCCAGTACTCATCAATATACACATGAGATATGGACATGATGTACTTTGGCTGTCTGTTGCTGCAGCCAGCTTATCTGAGCCTTTTGTTTGCATGTGATAAGGAGGAGTCTGCAGGATTCTTTCCGCTGCTGGATGCACGTAGCTGCGTGGGCCTGTGCGTGGGTAAACACGCAGGCCTCATGCTCATATTTAGATCAGCTGGGGCGGATCCCCACTAACCCCGGAGTGAGTGTAAAGTAAGCTGCAAGACATCTGCCGCCCGCATGAAACCGAGGCAGAAAAAGACATGGCAAATTGTGTTTTGTTACAGAAAAAGAAAGGTGTGAGTTTAAGAGATTTATCTCAAAGGGTTCACAAACAGTAGCGATAAGATAACTTCAGACATCAATGTTACGTTCCATGTGTACTATTATATAATATCCGTTCGGTTAAAGTACACAACCTGGATCAAACAATCAAACAGGACGTGTTCTGATTGCTCAATGAAATCCTGTTCTGCTTATATAAATCAAAGAAATTCAAGCCAGGAGACAAAGTACTATGTACTATGTACTCTGTACCCTGAATGATTAATAAAATTAATAAAAAACCAGCCCTGTGGTGGACGGGTGACGTGTCCAGGGTGCACCCCGGCCTCTCGGGCCCGGCCAGATCCCCGGGACCCTGCACAGGATCAAACCGGTGTAGAGAATGGACGGATGGGTTAATATTTCATAATATGAAATATTGAAATATTGATTAACAGGAAACTGTCATTGGACTCTAATACAGATTTCATCTATAAAAAAGGTTTGCAACGACTATACTTCCTGCGGAAGCTCCGACAGTTCAGAGTGGAACGACGCATTAGGATTCTTTTTTACCGTTCATTCAGAGAGTATTCTCACTTTTTGTTTTATTGCTTGGTTCTTTTCACTGTCAATAGGTAATAAGAACAAACTCAGTAAGTTTGTCAACATGTCTAGCAAGATTGTAGGCCAACAACAAGTCAGTTGGTCACGGCTCTGTGAATCCCGTGTGACTGGGAAAGGGAGGGGAACCTGCAGTGATGTATCTCATCCCCTCAATGCAGAATATCTGCTGTTACCATCAGGACGGAGGTATAGGGTACCGCCTCTGTGGACCTCCCGGGCCCAAAGATCTTTTATACCCTCTAGTATAGCTCTGCTAAATAAATTAAAGATGCATTATTAATTTCATAATCCACTAGGTTTGGTGTGAAGCACTTTAGGATCAAAGATTCTATTAATTGTGTTAAGTTATGTTATTGTATAGTGTTGTACTATACTGCACTTAATCGTTCTATGTCGAATTGTCTTGTATATTGTTCTGTTTTTTTGTTTTTGACCATGTATTCTGACTGCCACAGATGCAAAAAGAATTTCCGAAAGGACAATAATTTGAAACTAACTAATTAACTAACACTGAAGAAGCATCTTTAGTGTTGCAGTTGTAATTGTTGTGCTGTATTTTGTGCACCTGCGAAGCGGTAGCACTGATATCAACAGAGTTCAAAGTTCAAAGCCGTTTATTGTCATTGCACAATTAAGTACCGTATTTTCTGGACTATAACCGCGCCTGTATATAAGCCGCATCCACTCTATTTTTTAAAAAACAATAAAAAAAAGATATACAAGCCGCACCTGCATACAAGCCGCATCCGCTCTATTTAAAAAAAAAAAAGATATGCAAGCCGCAGATATTTATGTTAGATTAGATATTTACTAGATGTACAGAAGGATTTTGAACTGTAAATGATGTACATGTTTGTACCTAGATAGATCCTTTCCTAACAGTGTCTTTTAACACGGCAGCAACTTTGCTGATTAAAACGGGACAGAACCAAGAGAAAATAACCAGTATTTATTTATCTATTTTTCTGTTTGAAATTTGCTTCTACCAACTTCTATCAGCTAAAGAAGAAGTAGCGTATTCTTCTTTGCATTTATTTTGTCTTAGTTTTTATTCCAATTCCGGTTAGCACTCCCCCTAGCGGTGGAAGAAAAATCCACAGAATATCCGCACCTTTGTATAAGCCGCATGGTTCAAAACCTAGGAAAAAAGTAGCGGCTTATAGTCCAGAAAATACGGTATACAAGAAATGGACTTGTATATCTCCTCCCTGAGGGCAGTAGGTTGAACAGGTGGTGATCTGGATGGTGGTGATTTCTGCTGCTCTGGTGAGGCAGCGGTAGCTGCCCATTGGGTCAGGGGGCAGCCGATTTTCTTCCGTGCTGACTTAAGCACCCTTTCCAGGCTATTTTTGTAGTTGTCCTCTGGAGGTCCTCAGAGAAGAGATGCTTGCCCTGAAGAAAAAGAAACTAGTTGTACAGATATGATTGAGAAGTGAGCTTTTGTACATTATCATTGTGGTATTTTGACCAAAACATGATACAGATGTCTCATTAAGGCCTCATGAAGTTCACTTATGTCTCCTTTAAAGGAGTTGATGCCAAAACACAGCGTCAGAGTGGTCTGAACTTTACCACATAAACTCCAACAGCACTTGATGTCTTTATTTAAATTTCTCATCTCAAGTTGCAAAGGAGGTCCTGACGCATGAAATAATCTTTAATTAGGTAGTTATGAGGGAACCAAGCGCTATCTTTGATCGTCCACGTTCTCTTCTCCAGCTGCCCATCTGTTCCGGTTGATGAAGTAATGTTCCTGCAGGCGTCACGTGTCCGTGATTCTCGTTTTACAGTCCCAGTCCTGTCAATGCCCACTGTGCATGACCTAAGTGTGCTTGTGACTGCTACAGTAGCTGTGTACAGTCAACACGGGCCAACGCAGCTGTGCACACCGAGGAGCAAGACCAATCCAAAAGTGCTGTAGAAGAGGAAGAATACCCAGACCCGTGCATGTCTTAGGTCAAGCATCAGGTGTTGTGACAGAAGGGCATCACCAAGGCAAAAGATCTTGAGGTCAAATCAAGATTTCATGCCTTTGCAGCATTTCTAAGCAGTAAAAGCAGCATGCGTTAAAATCAAGCATTGAACTTGGTCAAATGCTGCGGTACCTGGAATCAAACTCTGTTGTAATCTTCTTCACAACCACATCGACGCACAGACAAAAAGACAAAAAGACAAAAAGACCACCCACTTTGGCAATTGTGATTAAAACACATGATAGATAATAAATGATTGTGAGGTACAATCTTAAAGTATTTCACAAAAAACACTATAGAAAGGGTCTGATTTTTGTAACAGAAATATTACTTTCTTGAGGCATTGATGATCATATTAGTGATATCTGCCAGCTGAAATAGTAACAAGCTTGCTTGGAGCAGAAAGATTTGATACCAAATATGCTAAATTCACTCGGACAACTTTGCTTCTACAATCAACAAAAGAAATGTACCACCTCGTTTAATATCTAACCTGTGAAATGTTGCACTACAAGTAATTATAGCTGTTAAGTAGCAGCGAGTACATACTCTATTCTGAGTGATGAAATGAAAATGAGCCTAGAATAACTTGAAATAAACCTCTTGGAGCAGCCAGTTGCTGAAAAACAGGGTAACAGTCTCCAAGTACTAAGAGTTCTTGTTCCAGCCCCCAAAACTAACACATATTTCCCCCTCTATGCAGGAGTCATCCATCTCCAAGGTTAACAGCGTCTGTGCATGGCTCTGATTTGGGTTAGGGCCATTGCCATCTATCTGGGCTTGGACCTGGTGCTATGGCTGACGCAAACAGAGCAACACGGGTCCAGTGTCGTGCCCGGAAACTGTTGTCATGTGACCAGGCTGAAGTTGATCTGTTGATCTTCTGGTTCAGAGACACGCTGACTCTCGCCACTACATCAGGAACATCCCCAGCACAGGAGAAAAACCCCAGTATTAATATCAATAACAAGATCTGAGCCATTACACAATCTGGAGAATGCAAGAAGTACCGGGGCGGTGTCTGGTGTGCAGTCTTTCCCACACCCACATCCCATAATGTAACAAGCCACCATAGCAAAAATGTTTCTCTCAGCAGTTTGAAAAAGGAATTTGTTTCCAAAATGTCACATTTTTACTTCTCCGAAGGAACTGGGTCCAGTCACGAGATCGTTGCCTCACAAAACAACCCACTGCTGCTGTGTGAAATTGAGATACCTCAGAGGTAGGGAGCCCAAGGGACTTCTACTCTTTACAAAAACAGCGAGAGTAGTTGAAAAAAATGGGAAATTATTTAGTCAAATTGATAGTTTCAGCAAAACAATAAATGAAAATCAGATAATGACCTGAAAGTTGCCTAATGGCAACCCAGGAGGTTCCAAGTGGACGAGGTGCATCACACAACACTTAATCACGTCTGAATGCGCTGAACCCACAACTGTCTACAAAGGATCTTATGGATAACTGGGACTCGGTGAAACTGAGCAGATCCAGCTGCAGCTCCTCGGCGCAGGAACGGTGTCCCTCTGCCTGCGACATCCTCCAGAACTCTCAGGGATTTTAAACCTCCTTCAAAAACTTGTCGTTTGACACTGGCATTCAATTCCAACTTTATTATACCTTATATCGTATATACCTTATGGCATCTTAAAGCGCTTTATAAATAAAGTTTTGATTTATTGAACAAATGAAAGGTTTCTGCATCTTAAAAAAGATCTTTGTACGAATGTCCTCAAGTTGCAGCTGAGAGTTTACACTGAACGCCTGTATACACAATATAACACCAAATTAAATGCTAAAATAAAACATGTGCGAGTGCCAAAATATGTGTTGAATTGTGTGAATTCAACACAGAAAAGTTATTTATCCTGCCAACATGTTAAATGTTTTGTTATGAATGCAGTCAGGACTACGGAAGAGTATTAGGGCCATGCAGGAGAAAATATATTTGAGAGGGGAAGGTTTTTTTTTTATTGTGCAGAAAAAAGTCAAAATGTCAAGAATAATGTTGAAATACAATTTCAAGAATAAAGTCGAAATTTCGCCTTTTTTCCTCAACATTTCAACTTTATTCACGAAATTTGGACTTTTTTGCCTCAACATTTCGACTTTTTTCTTGAAGTGCATAATGAAAAAAAAACCTTCCTCGTCTAAAATATTATTTTTATTTTTCTCCTGCCTGGCCCTAATATTCTTCTGTACAGGACAGTCCAGCAGGAGTAAGTTATTATGAAACCGTCCAGGCCTCCAGCTGCGCGAGCCTCACATGACTTGGATCTCAGACGACAAGACTGCTCCCCGCCTGTTCCCTGGCTGTAACCTCTGCCTCACTGGGCGCACGGCCAGGAGCAGGGGGGAAAACAGTGATTCACCGCTCCGTTTGCAGTAATCATAGTGGTTTAAACATTCTGTCCTCCCAGGCAGGGTAGTAACCACGAAGCGGAAACTCAAATAGACATGGGAAGGGCAGTGCGAGGCTGTGTGCCCCAGGACCTGCTGATGGGATTGCTGCAGGGTAGAGTTGCTCAGCTTGATCTCATCACCCACTTTAGAGCAGATCCAGTGACACTGAATACGGAGAACCCTGTGCTTTGTTTCTCCGTCTTTAGACAGCTCCAGATGGATAATCCATCAGTGGACCCGATGTTCCCATCGGGAAATAACACTAGAACATCGTGTATTCAGGTACTTCTCTTTTTATTTACATCATTTACAATCATTTCAGTCACAAAAAGTGCAGCTACTGTATAAAAAAATAACCTTATACATACTGTGTCATTCAGATAAATACAAAGGAAAACTGTTCGTTCAGAACAAATATGGACCCTGGGAATTCTTTTTATCTTTTTTTTTCCCAATTTGGCACAAAATACGAAAAGTTCTGAAACTGGCCTGACTGAGCCGTAGATGGGTAGCGATCTCAAGCACGCCGCCCTGTGGGGCTGAGCAACACGTGTCTGTAACGACAGGGCCGAAGCCTTATTCAGCCCTACACCCAGGTGGGCAAACACTCGCACGGCTGGCTGTGACTCCACAGAGAACTCGGACCCCACGGAGCTGTGGATTCTGCGATAAAGCACTTGGAGATATTACAAATGGCTGCATAGATGAAGGATTACATTCAGCCTGGTTCAGGGAGCTGATGTTAAGACGACAGTCAACACAAACATGTTTAAAAGCTGAACCATGAAACAAACGTCCATCCAGAACCACTGAAGATCCTCCATTTGTTCATCATATCTACCGACACAACAGCGGCACAACACCGTCAGATTCAACAAGGTGCAAATTATACATTTTAATACTTCAAGTATTTCAATAAAATGCGTTTCTAGGTCAACTTTTGCTACTATAAGGCTGAAAAACAGGTTTTCCCTGTTAGGTGAATACCTCCTCACTATCCTTGTTTTAGATACCCAGAGCATGCTGGGAGCTGCCTCCGTCTCTCCCCACTGGCCCGACTCTGAACTCTCCCCGCGTGAGCCGGGTCTGTCTCAGCGACACTCTTCACCCAGGGGATTTCATCAGGCATCCTGTTGATAACCGTTTGGCATTTGTCGATTTCTTTTTCAACAAAACAAAACAAAACAAAAAACCCAAAAGGTATAGCTGAAAGGGAGAAGCTGAACACAAGATGCTACTTCTACACAAAGCCTGAAATCTGCGCTGGTCTCGGGAGGATCCTCTGCCTTTAATGAGGTCCAGTGCTCATCTGCCCAGGCGGATGATGTCAGCGGAATATAAAGGACATATTTTTGGAGGCGTGATGCTGTGTGGTCCTGAAGGCTCTCTCCATTACGCCACCTTGTACTTCCTCAGGTCCAGCGGCTCTCTGCTGGGGACACACCAGTCATCGGCCTCCTGGCTCATCTTATAGTTCTTCAGAGCTGTTTTGTTGTACACTGGAAGCCTCTCGATGGAATCTGTGGACAGTGCCTGGGGGGACGGGACAAAAACACGGATGTTACTACCTGCAAAAGCAGCACATGCCTGGTGCAGGGCGGAGGATCCATTCAAATGTCAACAATCGATTTGATTCTGATTCTTAAAGCAGCACAATGTAACTTTTAGCTTTTGTTGAGTTTGGCGGCTCCTTTGGACAAAAGCGGTAGTGCTTTACCAGTAGTGTGGAGGGTTCCTACCATCCACCTCAAAGTTACATAGTGCCAGTGAAGGCGATACAGACCCCCTCAGACCATGACAGAGGTGTCATTAAAGCTGTTGTAAGTGGATGTACCATCACAACGAATATTATATTAAGGTGGAAAAGTTACATTGTGCTGCTTTAAGATTCAGAATCGATTATCAAGATTTGGTTCAATCCGATTCGATTCCGATATTGATTTGGGTTAGTGTTATTAAAACTGTTTTTTTAGCTGTTGCATGAATTATATGACTGTGTAGTTATGCAACATATTAATACTAGTGTTATATTGAGATTCAACAGCAAGTATTGGCAACTAATGATGCTGTAAGGACCAATCACCTCCCAGAATGCTGATATAACTGCTTTAAGAAACATCGTGTGGGTCAGAATTATCAAACAGATCCAGGGCAGCAAACAGACGTATGAAATCGGTTTTATTCTTTCCCACATTCATTTTTTATTTTTTCCATTTTCAGGTTTTTAATTTTTGAGAATTTGGTTTTTAGAATTTGATGCAAATGTAACCCCAAGACAGTATATAAAGTAATGAAAAATTGACAATTTATGCAATTATAACTGAAAACTTTAATGTTTTCATACCTTTAAACATATTTAAAGGCAAAAACACTGTGTCCAACAAAACATCCTTTTTTGCGCATAAACACAAAAATACCAAAAGTTGTCATGTAATGATGAAAAAATAAATAAAAATCGATCTTTAGACATAAGAATCGATTTTTAGGAATTAATATGAGAATCGATTTAGAATCGGAAAAATCGATTTTTTCAACACAGGCCTAATCTGGTGAGCTATGCAGGTGACATGGCAGCTGACACCCAGTTATTATATGTGGCTCAGTCTTTTGGTTTCTTTAACGCCTGGCTCACCTTCAAGTAGATGACGGCGTCTGTGCCGTAGCCCTCCATGGAGTAAAGCTGCAGGTCCCCTTGGAAGTACTTTGCATAAAGACGAGAGATGGGAAGACCATAGCCGAAGCCAGCCTGCACGGGGACAGAAGGGGGAGGGGGGGGTCAAGGGTTTAGAAAGCTCAGATCTCAGACTCTTTGCAACTAAAAGAACAGTTTTGTCAAGTTTGCTTCGTGTTTGTGGCAAGGTTTTGGGAAATTCTCAGAGCTGGAAACCTTCCACGGGAGTTCATGGTAGTAAACTGGAATTTGGTATTATAGCAAGTTAGCCTCGCAGCATCAGACCTTTCAGTTGTTGAAACAATCAAATGTAATGCAAATGAAATGTGATTCTGATGCTGTTGATTCCTCCATCACATGCACAGGTGATTCCTAGAATCCTGTACACGACACGAGGACGACTGCTGCAAACACTAATGGTGCTTTTCCACTAGCACCTACTCAGCCCGACTCGACTCGCCTTTGCGCTTTCCCACTAGGGGTCTAACGTGCTGAGTAGATACTTTTCTGTATCTATTCTGCTGAGGTTCTAAGCGGCTGAGTCGGCTGTATCTGACGTCATCACACTACAGGCCGCTGATTGGTCGGGGGGTTGGGATTCAGACGTCTGAGTCAGGATGTGACATCATCGAAAGAGAGACTCTGACGGCTTCTTGTTCATTTTATTCATCCAGAAATGGCTGGTTTCATGATCCAACTCTGAGGTGCAGATGTTCATAAACCTGGTGGCTGAGGAGAGAATTAAAAAGGGATCTATACGGGCGATAAGGAACGACCAGATCCACCAGGAGCTCTGTCACTTCATAGCTGCTCGCGGCTCCAGCTGACTTTTCAGCAGCACGAGACAACAAAAAAAAAAAAAAAAAACGTTGCTGCTTGAAGCTTCTCTCACTCTCATTTTTTAACTTGGTTTCGAACACAAGCCACAGACCCAGCAGCACATATATCATCTCCTCCAGGTTCTACATCTTTAGTGTTGTTTTCTTCTTCGTTTACGTCACAGCAGCTGCGCTCCAACCCTCCTACTTCTGATCTGGGTATTGAAAAGAAACGAGGGCAAGGCGAGGCGAGTTGAGTTGGGCTGAGTAGGTACTAGTGTAAAAGCGCCATAAAGGTGTGTTATGGGTCAAACACCTTTAAGGAAAGACGAGCAAAGAGATCACTGAGTGAAACGCAGTCTCTGCTTACCAGCGGCGGCCGCGAGTGCTCTCCCATCTGGGGGGCGGGGGCTGTGGAGTACAGGTAGCTGAAGAGGTTGTCGATCCTGCGGAACGGCACGCCGCCTCCCATGTCGCTCACCTGGTGGAACATTGACATGAGGTTTATAGGCCATCCGATTACATAAAACACGGCCTTTATCGATGTTCTTATCAGCGTTTGGCAGGTCGCCACGAAGCCCTGACCTGAAACGAGGGCAGAGCTGCTGCGTAACAAGCGTGAAGAAACACTCACAACAAGGTGGAAAAAGAAAACAAATTGGCAGACTTTTGCTCTGACGTTTAGGGTATGCTACTGATTTTGTCCAACAAGGCATAATAAATCCCAACGGTAACTGAACCTACTTAAAAACCCACATGGCTCTAATCTACTTGCTATATATATACTGTATTAGAAGATTATGAAACTACAGGAAACAAAAAGAAAGAAACTAATCCACAGGTTTGCACGGGCGGTGTAAGACCTTAGAGACAAGTTATTTTTAACCATGTAAATGCTGTTCTCTTAATTAAGCGGCTGGTCCACGTTTACCAAACTAACCCCCGGACTGGGCTGAAGCTGGCGGTGGGGTCTCACCTTGATGGACATGTCCTCGCTGCCCAGCGACACCATGACTTTGATGGGCGGCAGGTTGTTGCTGCTCTCATGGGTTTCAATCGTAGCTCGCATGGCGTTCTAGGACAAATACAAAGTGGCAAAACTTTATTGCCAAGTTGTTCTGAAACACTGGCCTCAGTGGTGCCATCGGTGCCGGCTCGCCGCCTACCTTGAAGAGCTCAAAGAGCATGTGATAAAGATGAGAGGGCACGTACACGATGTTTATGGGATGATTCTTGTTGTTGTCTGCAGAAACAAACACTAAATTAAAAAACGGGTTTCTCCACACCATCTTTCAGCATGTTGAAATATCTAGACTTAAAAAAAAAGGTATCCAAGGTGCAGTATAACTGATCAAATCTGGTTTAAACATAGATTAAAGGATGTTATGATGTTACGTTTCAATCTGCGAGGATACAAAGAAAACTCACGGTTCATCTCTTGTAGCACTAGATCAGGAGAGCAGAGGTAGTACTGGTCACACAGCATCTTGGCACTGTGGAAAGCATCTGCAAAACAGTGAAATAAGAGGTTAGGACGACAAAACAAACATAAAATGGGTTATATTTGTATTAAAGCAAGTACGGTATTGGTCTTATTGTCTCAAGAAAAGGGTCAGTCAGCGATTTTATCAAATCTCAAATACACGTCACACATTAAGACTAGCACTTTTAGTTACAAACTCTTATAAGCTCCCTTACCCTGAACCACGTCTGCCACTTCGCAGCGACTGTCAATGCTTCCAATGGTGTTTGGGTGGACCGGGTTGGTGGTGCCATCAAAAACAAGAGCTGCAGGGGACAAAAAACAAAACAAAAATGAATTGAAAATCCTCCATTAACAGAGCAACAATTATTGTATTTTAATTATTGTAATAATAATAACCACAATCATATGCTGTAAAAATGCACCTTTCAATAACCATGTCTGCCTCATACTAGGACTGGGCGATATATCGAGATTTTAATATATATCGATATATTTTCAAACGCGATATGGTACGAGACAATATCGTTTATATCCATTTAAAAAAAAATAAAATTTTTTTTTTTTTAATGATTTTTATATAGCTTATTTTGTGACAAATTGACTTGAATGTTTTATTTGAGATTTGCACAAATGTTTTGTTATTTGCACAACTGTCAACCTCAGTGGAAAAGTCTGCCTGTTACTGTCTACATTGTATTAATTGCACAGTGTATTTTAATTTAATTGTTATGCAGGAAAGGGATATTTGTTTTATTTTATTCAAGAAGCATTTTTATTCTATATATGCAGGCAGTTTATGCAATGAACAATGAAGCTAACAGAGATGCAGAGATGCTATGCTATAATGCTTTGGGGGAAACCCCAATTATGGCACAGAAAAAATATTGATATATATCGAGTATCGCCATTCAGCTAGAAAATATCGAGATATGACTTTTGGTCCATATCGCCCAGCCCTACCTCACACTGCTGAACCTTTCACTTTTTTTAAATTGTATATATGTTAATAAGAGCTGTCATTGGTCAGGTCCCTTATGAGTCCCTTATAGTCTTCCCTGATAATAAACACAAGAAATTATTAAGTTGCACAAGAAGAAGCTGGAATAAAGCCTGCTCATGTGTAAGAGAGGCTGTTAAGATTAAAGTTGTATAAACAACTCCAGTTCCCCTTCATGCAATGTCCCTTTTGAAACACTACACTTTGGATGAGGGACGTGCATCAGCACTCTGTGTCCCACACGCCTGACGGTGCACAGTCCAGTCTCACTGTAGGACAGTCCTGAATGCCACCGCGTCCCACCAGCGCAACGTTTTATCTTTAAGGATAATATACAAAGTCTTCAAGTTCAAAAAGTTTGAACTTTTCTTTGGCCTCAAACAATTAGTTCTGCTGCTGGCTATTAAGAAAAGCTGAAGAACAAGCACCTCTTTCCTGTTCTGTTGAGGAGTTTAGAGCAGATAACACTTTTGACGAGTTGTCTGATCATCAGAGACGCTTTAATAACTTTAACCCGTTCTCAGAGTGCAAACATCATTTGTGATGCGTGATGTCTGGCCTGGACCCATGTTACATGTCCAAACTGAACGCCTGGGGGTCTGCTGCCCGGCTTCTGCTGGGAGACGGAGCCGGACCCCGTCTTTGTAATCATCAGCAAATAGCTAGCAACCTTTAACATGTATTTTGTTGATTATTTTACCAAAGCCAAAATGTACATACTGAATCCTGCACAAAAACAGGTTCCTGTGGAGCAAATAAGAGGATTGGAGGATTGTTTCTGCGTCAAATAAGTGACTAGAAGAATATCGGTCCCTTGTGGCTTCACCTGATTGATCACGCCTGGATTTTTGTTCTTTTATTTATTTGCTTTTTCTAACTGCGGGAATGGCTCGTCACACTCGGTGGTTTGACGGGAGACAGCTGCAGACTGAAACCCTGGACGTGACTCACTGTGCTGGTTGATGAGCATTCGAATGGAGATGCGGCTCATGTAGAAGCGATCCAGGAAGTACTGGATGTTCTGATTGGTCACCACGTCTTGGGAGAAGGCCTCTTTGTATTCCAGGACACCCTGTGCCATGGTCGGCACCACTTCATTGTGTCTGTTTCTGATGGTAACCAAGGCGTCAACAAACCTGCAGGGGGGGAAACAAACATCCGGGGTCAGGGCTTCTGCTGCACCGCTGAGAACCGGCTGGAAAACAGCCGGTCAAGTCTGCACTTGTTTAAAAGACAAGCAAGACCATTGATGACATCCAACACTTACTCTGCAAGGACTTTGTGATCATCTGGATTCATGTCTAGGAAGTCAAGGATCTCCATCAGACTCTGGATATACCTGAAAGGACACGAGGAAACCCGCGCTCACACATGTTGGGAAATGAGGCAGAAACAGCTGAGCTCAGTCTAACTGCAGGAAAAGGAAGCGGGTCACTTTTGACCCTTGTGAGCATGTTTGGAACATAGTACACTGCTCACAAAAAGACACAAAAAACCCCTTCAGCACCCACACGGTCTGTGACGAGAAACTGTGCTAAAGTTCAGCGCTGACGCCCCCGCCCCCGCCCCCAGCCGAGCCATCGGAGAAGTGGGAGAGAGCGCAACTTGGTCAAAGGTTGTTGTTGTAATTCTGAGCATGATGTAACACGGTGGGTGTGTGTGTGTGTGTGTGTGTGTGGGGGTGGGGGTGGGGGGTAAACTATTCGAGTTCATAGCGGTGAACAACAGCTGCAACTGCCATCAGATAAGGTTGAACACAGTGGCACAAGAGGCTGAGAGGCACATATTTCAAACAAAAATGACAAATATCCAAATTGTGCCTGATAACATGCACACTAAGAATAAAGAGGTCATTCATTTCCCAGTGGGACTTACCATCTTTGCACCATTTGCACTGACGGGGTCGTGAGCAGCTTGTCAGGCAACAGGTTAATTTCCTTCATGATGTTTGAGAGCCTCACGGGGAGCTCCTGCCTCAAAAACACGAAGGATGTCTTCTCGCAGGCATTGATGGAACCTGCATCAGCACAAACACAACAATCTGGGCTTAATAAACCTTTTACAAGAGCTAATGTGAACTCTCGCTCACTTTCAGGCTCTCTCTTAAATATAAATATTGCTCACAGTTCTCAAAATGTTCACGTTGATTTTATCTTTGAGATGAGGAAAACTAGGAATATGGAGATGTCAGAAAGACTCACTGGCAACAAATGCTGGGTTGAATCACCAGACATTTCTGGTCAAATTGATAATCTTCCAGACATCTAATCATTTCATACATAATACATATATGCACCTGTATTAATAATAATAATAAATGTCATTTGTTAGACGCCTTTCATGGCACTCAAGGTCACCGTACAACAATCAAAATACAAAAACACAATTTAAACAATAGAGAACAGCAAAGTTTGCAGCAGAACACAAAAGACCACGTAAGTTGTACATGTACTTAGTTGATTAAAATCTCATTTGTGAAACAAACTTCACCAGTAAAGTCAAACATGACATAGACATGTAATGACAAGCAAAAATCTTTGTGAGTGTGGGGCTGGATTCTGAATGGCTGAAGCTGGAATATGGTAGTTTCATATTTCTGCAGAGGTGGACAGAGTACTCGACCCCAGTACTTGAGTAAGAGTACAAATACTACTGGTCAAAATTTACTCCGTTACAAGTAAAAGTAGCTCAGTCAAAATATTACTCGAGTAAGAGTAGAAAAGTACTTGCTTTTAAAAGGTACTTAAGTATCCAAAAGTAAATGCTTTTAAATTTACTTTAAGTAAAAGTAAGAGTAAGAGTAAATTTCTTATTTTCCACATCAGTAAATTACTATATTTTTTCTAAATTAATTTAAGGATCTTTTAACTCTTGTTTCTGAGAATTAACTCTTTGAAACCAGCTGCACTGATGTGCTGCTTTTAGAACGACAATGATATATAAAACCTGCAGAAACACCAAAAACAAATCAAATGAATGGGATCATAAGAGGACAGCAGATGATGCAGAGTTTATTAACAATCATGAACTGAAACCAAATGAACCTGCACCATCCAACTAAGTCTGGATCCCCCTCAAAGACCACTGCTTTACAAAAAACTACATCTCTGCTTTCAATAACTCAATGTTGAAGTCACTTAACTTTACAGGAAGGACATGTACCAGTACAATATAGCAATATATAGCATAACAAACTGTCTCCCAATGTCTTTCTCTGTGCCTGTCTCCCAATGTCTGTCTAAAAATAGGATTTTAGGGAAGAAGAAAAAAGAGCAGACCTGAAAGTAACGAGTACTTTTCAGCCTTCCTAGAAATTTACTCGAGTAAAAGTAAAAATATTTGTCTTGGAAATGTATTCAAGTAAGAGTAATAAGTACCAAAGAAATCTAATACTCAAGTAAAGTACAAATCCTCTGGATATGTACTTAAGTACAGTACTCAAGTAAATTTACTCAGTTACTGTCCACCACTGTATTTCTGTGATGACAAAAGCAAATTTATCCCCAATGCCACACTGGATGGACTTTACAACAACATATATAGTCCATTATTCCAGTATTCCTAATCATTAGGATTAGGACTGATGCAGTCTGCTCCCTCTGTGGGCCCAAACGGTGCAGCCCAGCTTGCAGCTGATATGACGCAACATTGGCCACGATGGAAACACCACAGCAGCTGCAGCCTTTACTGCATCTTTACTCACAACGACTGAAAACCGACATGCATTTCTCTTCTGATTCAAGCTCGCAGAGCCGTTCTAGCAGGTCCCATTTATTTCGGAGGAGATCAATACCCACCGAAATCGATGAACTGCTTCATGGACAGCGGGGATGGAGAGAATTTGGAGAAATGGTCGATGTGCTTCGGCGCGCTGGCCAGAGCAGCGTTTTTCATTATGAACCGCACGAACTTCATTGTTTCTGTTTGAAAGGAGTTCTCAGGTCCTCTTTCTGTGTCAACAACATCTGATATTAGCCCACCTCGAGCCCAACGACCCCGTTTTTCAGAGCGGCAAGCTGCAGCTGCGGGGGGGAGAGGGGAGGGCGGCAGCCAATAGGAAGAGAGAAGAGCTTTATTTACGTTCCGGACAACCAATGGGATTGTAGAGGGGGCGTGGCCAGTCCTTCTGGCCCCGCCCAGTCTAGAAACGCCTCCATCTAAGTTGAAGCTCCAACTCACAAGAAGAGACTGCAGGAGCATGTTTACTGGTATCAGCCCCCCCCCATCCTGATGTACCTGCCCTTAACTGGAGCTTTCTCTGGCCCCCACACAGACTACGTGACCCAAGGAGCTCACCTCAGATAAATGTACATGTTTACCACAGGAGACGTAAACACCTGCTACTGTACATATGCTTTACTTGGGGTAAACAAAGAAAAGAATCTTAAAAATATGAACCAGATTCAGATTCAGGGGCGTCAATTGGGTATGGCAAGGTATGGCAGCCGCCACATCTTTGCTTCAAGGGTTAAATGTAAATGTTTGTTTTTTTAAATACATTTATGGAATAACTACAAATGCAAATAAGAACAACATGATCGATTTCACTAGTTATTATACACTGCAAAACTCAAAATCTTAACAAGAATATTTTTTAGTCTCATTTTTTTTTTAAATCTCATTACATTTAAGACAAGACTCAAAAACAACCATTTTCACCTGTTTCAAGTAGATTTTCACTTAAAATAAGTAGACAAATCTGCCAATGGAACAAGATTGTTTTGCTTGTAATGAGAAGATAAATCTTGTCCCACTGGCAGATTTTTCTACTTATTTCAAGTGAAAATTTACTTGAAACAGGTGAAAATGGTCAAATAACAAGTTATTTTTCTGGTAATGACTCTTGTTTTAAGTGTAATGAGATTTTTTGACTAAAAATGAGACATTTTAACTAGAAATAAGACAAATATTCCTGGTAAGATTTTGAGTTTTTGCAGTGAGTGAGACTGCATTTGAAAAAGTTCCAATTTTCTTGACCACACAGATCAGCTACATAGCAGACTTCTGTGATGAGTATTTGCTGGATGTGTTGATTGATACTCTAGTTAAGTTCTGTGACTCGTAACCTTGCCATACCTTAGCTTCCACTGAATTGACGCCACTGTTCAGATTCAGATTCAGATTGCTTTTATTTGCCATTTGTGTAAAACACATAGGAAATTGTCACGTTGGTGACAGTGTGCGCATTTTATTTTCACGTATAAATAAATAAATCACAGACACAACACCACAGTGAAGGAATAAACAAAAATGAAGTGCAGGCATATACAATAAATTGTAGTCCAGTTTTTGATTATTTTTTGTCATTAAGGAGCGGGAGGGGGGAGGGAACCTGAGTCATTGATGAGCCTGGCGGACCAAAACAGCAAATTGATCACTGTCTAATACAAGAGACAGTCTTATCAGGTAATGTATAAATAACTCGGTAACACATCAGCAATGAGTAAAGTCCATCCACTATTATGTAAGATGGCGCCTCACTGGCCTCAAAATAGGAAAAATTATAATGCAGGGATTATTTTACTATTAATATGGACACCTGTTGCTCCAGGTTTCAGATTTCCCATCATAAGGGGGGGGAGCAGCTCCCATTCACCTACTGAACTTTTTTTTTTTTTAACATTCTTTTTATTATACATTTTCAAAATTATACATGTCCAGTGAAGTATATATACAAATAATTTGAAATATGTAGCAGATCCAGAATACATACACAGCAATGATTCCCAAGGTCCTCAGTGAATCCAACATTTCGGGCAGTTCCCAGGTACTCCAACACTTTGCCAAATTTTGCTGTAAAAAGGCACCTCTGACCCTTAATTCCAAATCTCAGTCTTTCCAAAGAAATATAGTCCGCTATCAACGACTTCCACAAATGTGTTGAGGCAGGTTCTTCTCCCACCCACTTAGTCAGAAGTATTTTTTAAACATTAAAATGTAGTTAAGGCTATGCCTCACGTCCGCACTGGTCAGAAATGTCCAAAAATGTTGGAAAGAGAAAGTTGAACAATGGTACGCTGGTCTGTTGTAGACCGACCTCCCTCCCGTTCGTAAACCCTGTCACCGTTGATGGACAAAACCAAATCTACCTCTGACTGAAGACTCTGTTGCTGAATCATCGTGCTGTGAAGAGGAAGCTCAGGGTTGTCCACGATCTGCCTCATTTCATGAAGTATCCTTCACACAAGTATCTCCCGAGGCTCCAGAACAGAACTAACCTTCTTTATCAGTTTTTTCAGTTTGCTGCTCCCCAGATGACTGCAGATGTGACTGAAATCCCCGCAACAGACTGATAGAAGATATTCAACATCTCGCTTTAAACGCTGAAGGACCTCTGCCACCTCCACTTCCTCCCACATGATGGAAAAAATCCACAATCATCTCCTTTGTCTTGTACAGATTCAAGATAACATGATTGTTCCCACATCATGCCGCAAAACATGTATAATGTCTGATAAATGTTAAATAAATTAACAAAATATAGCATTTTGATATTTATGAGGTGACATTTGTCTATTGTAAACAAAACATATTGTAAATCATGTTGGTCCAAAAGAGTTTTGTTTGAAAACAATTCCAGAAAAGACACTGTTAAGGGTCTTTGTTGTGTTTTTCTTCTTCTTTAACTGTTGTCAAAGGAACCCATTTCTGGTTTGAATGATGTGGCCCTCGGTGAGAATGTATTTTGTAAGTGAGCTCTTATAAAGTACTTATTTATATTTTCACCCAGTGGCCACCCAGTGGGTATGCATGCACCACTTAACAAGGTATGCATACCTTAAAACGGCACATTCAATCTCTCTGCTTTTGTCTGCCTGGCAATATTGATCATTATTAATAACTGCTTTAATTTATTGCATGTTTTAAGTATACAGTGTTTGACCTTCTATAGATCTCCATACTAAACTGTTGCTCACTAGGAAACATATAGCCTAAGCCTAAGGGACACTTTTCCTGTCCATTTCTGCATCAGTGAATCTGTGACTGACCTCATGTTCTGCTTAAGAAAGCCATGAACGTGCACATATCAGGATTAGTTACACCTGGCTTGACACAGCTGGGTTTCCTCATCCTGTCTTCTCCTTCGTGCAACAGAACCAGCTGGATGGTCTCAGAGGGATGTCTCTGGTCATGCTTTCTGAGACATCCCGGGGTTATTCATTCTGCTTTTGTGCAACACCTCAAATGACTCAAATTCACTATGATGTTGTGGGTTAGTATGGAGGGTATGGGGCCACCTACTGGCACAAACTGCAAATTGCATCCAAGGCTGTAGTAGCTCAGCTGAACACAAATGTGTTCCTGTTTTCAAACATTCAGTTCGTCCCTCCTGTTATTCTGTAACTATACAGTATATCAGTGTGACATCATAAAGAGGCGATAAGGGTGACCTGCATTGTCCTCAGCTCAAAGATTTGTATTTACATGCTATAGTAGCATTTGTGTTTTCCTAAAGTATGCGTTTACACCTTGATAAAACAGCTCCTGTATAAAAGCACACAAAAGAAGAAGACAGGCTGGTGTTCAGTATTTGTTATGAACATCGTTTATGTGCATCCACATTTGTTAAATTTAGCTGGTATAAAGAATGCTAAGTGCTATCATATTTAATTGTATGTTATTACTGAGACAGCTAGAAGCCAAATCTACTAATACTAACGTTCAGGAAATCCAACAGAGCTCTGCTGAAGTTAATAACACTACAGTGTGTACGTGTACTTCGGTTCAAAGTTGATCATAAAAGCAGAAGGATTCACTTCCACCTACTTTCTAATCTTCATGATAACACAACCTGGCATTCTGCTCCTTGTTTATTTCCTCTTCTTCGGATAGACAGTGCTTCAGCCTCTGTGAGTGATTCTCTGGAAATGGGCCACATATGGTTTTGAATAGAAATGCCGTTGTCAGGGAACACAGTGTCCCGGCGAAATCTCCCATTACATAAGCAACGGCTGTGTCAGTACAAACGGGACGGCCCTTATAAAGCCCTGCTACTAATCAAACATTACTTCACATATGTTGCTGCTTTGGAATAAATCATTAACAAAAAAATGAAAAGAAAAAGCGGTGCATTTGTCTTATTTATATTTTACCAGCTTACACTTCAGAGTAAGCTGCTCCGCTCAGGACGATCAAAACAACTGTGTCAGATTATTTGAAAGTAACACACGGAGGCAGAATGGTGTTTGGCCCTGTCCCACCTTGGCAGGTAACAGCGGCGTAACAGAGGTGACGCAGGAGCTGCAAGACACGGCGGTGCAAAAACAAAAAAAAAGAAACTTTACACGGAGGATGTAATCTGTCAATATGTCACAGTGACGGTACAGAAAGCCTGCTCTCTGAGCCTCGTGCCAAAGAGCAAACCGTGGCTATGAAAGAGACAATGTTGAAGTGACGAGCGATCTAAAGATGCTGCAGAAAAGACACCACCAGCTTTTGTGACCACGGAGGTCGGAGAGGCTTAACTTAGCTGTAAACGGTCTCATTAGGATCTTTGTGATTCAACTTGTATCTATCTATCTCATAGAAGTAATGCATGTGATATAATCAAAGTTCATTGATGGTCTTAACTGCTTTCAGGTTGTCAGGACTCGGACGTTTAGTTCATCTTTTAGGCCACACTCCAAACCAGTAGATACATCTTTGTTGTAACTGGCAGCAGCACTTGGAATAAGGGTGAACAATGAACTAGGCAGACTGGCATCTTTTTATTTCCTATTTTCCATTTCCATTTACTATTTACACCCAGTACCGAAAGATTGAATCAAAACCTTTCTTCGATATGATCCCCCGTCCTCAGCAAGCACCGGGCGACTGTGGAAAGCAAAACTCTGTTGTTTAGTCATTGTGTTGTGTTGAGGATGTGCAGTGTTGTTCTTAATGCCATGGTTGTATTTTATGCAACATTCATCTTTGCTCGGCCAGTTCCAGGAGCTCCAGGGCAGTTCCCAGCAGTCAGTCAGTTGGCTGAGTGTCTTTGAGGCTCCGACTCCGGAGCTGATGCTCCCGCGATGAAGCGGTGAGGTCCCTAGCTCCTTCTTGTACTCGTAAGGTGGCTCAGCCTCAGTGTTGCATCTCCCATCAAGTCCGTTGTCCAGGTGAACAGCCACGCATTTGTCGTACTCCACCACCTCCACCTCTTCTCCAAGGATGGATCAGCGTTTGACTTAGTCCTGGTTTGTTTGTTTGCACATTCCAGTCAATCCTAGGTTACAGCTCAAGAGGGTAGCTTAATCAATCAACTCAGAACAAATGAGTTACGAGTCGAAGGTGATGTTTAACTATATCACTATATGGATATAATGCTGTTTGTTGAGTCAGTGTTTCGCCACAGTGAACTTTATAGGTGTCTGGGACAAGGAACCCACCCTTACAGGATCAATACCTTCTTTTTACATTTTGTATAAATATACCTTCTTTTTACATTTTGTCATGTTTTTCTTCTCCTCCGTATTGGTTTTCTTCTCGTACTTCCAGGTCACACCCCAGGGCGGGAAGTGTGGAGCATGCGCAAGCATCAGTTCAGTTGAGCAAATACAGTCTTTAACCCAACCTCCAACTGCATGAGTCTGTTAGTACAACTTGTGAAACTTGATTTAGTTGGATTTCGGTTGGAATAAGATCTTTACATCCATGTTACAGTAAAACCACAAATTCAGTCGGAGTAATGCAATCATTTTTCTTCTAATATACACATGTTGACATACCATGGACAGACAAAACACAGATAAACATGTCCAAAAAAACAGTGCATCTGATTGTACCAGCAAATTCAGCAAGAAGTTGACATTATGTATAGCTGAAGTCAAAGGAGACAACTGGAATCCAGGCCTGAACGTCCCGCTCTGCCCTGATCATCATTAGTTTCTGGCATTTTGAGGAGGAAATTGATACTGAGCAATATTTTTACCAATCAAACCCTACAGAGACTATTTACCATTCCCTACTCACACCCAGTGCCACTGCAATGTGTTGGCCAACATTTCATAGAGAGAACATCTGTACCAATGTTCCATTTAATCAAATCACAGTTTTTCTCAGTCGCTTTGGTGCATCTCTCACAACATAATTAATCTTTGCACAACAGCCTCCACAACATTTACTCATTTAGGTGCAACCTAGTGGCAGTTTCATGTTTTACTTGCTTTTTATCACTTATAACTTAATTTTATCACGTCTTTCAATGTTAACTATACTTCTACAGCCTGAATAACTAATAATCTTTGTTTATTTGCTTGCGTCATTGCACACAACATTGTTGACAATCTCTCTAAGTATGTAGTAGCTTGGGATGATGTAAGCGTCCACCACTCTGCTGTGGTCAGGCAGTGGTTTGCAGCACATGACAGGATGTTTGTGGAGTATCTCCCTGCTTACTGTCCATTCCTAAATCCAAGTGAGGAGTTTGTCTCTTCCTGGAGGTGGAAGGTATATGACCGGCGTCCAGATACACAAACGACCCAGCTAGCAGTCATGGATGCAGTTCCTGATGACATCACAGCAGAGCCCCGCCGAGAGTGGATTATTTTTATTTAACTCTATTTAACTCCAAATGCCATGCATGGTATATAATGCTGTCTTGACTTTACGTGACGTCGGAAAGCACTTCCAGAGTAATCTGTCACAACGAAAACATGTTCAAACCTTTTGACTTGATTGTTCAGTGAATGGTGTCATAACTTGTCATTTTGACGACACTGACACTTTCATTGACATAAATACTTGCTTTTGAAGAACAAATGATCCATTTTGATTAAGGGACTTGCTTTTGAAGCATCAACTACCCATTTTGAGAAAGTGACTCACTTTTGCAGGTTATCTACCATGTTTTGCAGTTTGCACTGATTGTTTTGAGAAGCGCCTTAACAGTGGTGAAAACTTTAACACTGTTGTGAAAAATGCACCAAAGCCACGGAGAAAAACTGTGAGGTAATTATCGAAAACAAGTCGTTGGCTAATTCTTGGTCCTAATCCGATTTTGTAGGTTCAACCAGGCGTCCAAGCTTTGCAAATATCTCCAGCAAAGAAATAAAGTTTGGTGCTCACAGCAAGGATTTTTCCTGTTTCTACTGTGGCTTCTTCCTTCAGTTTAAACAAAAGAAAAATGAATAAATCAATGCTGACACATGTCTCCAGTTTTTTCTCCTTTTGCTTATGGTGAAATTCAAGGACAAATTGTAAAAAGTGTCCTGCAAATTTTTGTACTAAAAGTGCCCTTTTTTCTATTAAAAGCTTATTCAGATGAAATTATGAACTGTCTCTCTTTACTATCTGAGAGAATATAAAGATAATGGTTCAAAATTTACACAAGCCTTGTTCAATACTGAGCACGGCTCATTTTACTCTATTTACAACCTTTTCAGAGGAAAATCCACTTTTGATTCTTCATTGATCCTGATAGATGTTGCATTGCTGAATTATGCATACAGATCCTCCCCAACGTTGTGATGGTAACGTGAGTAGACGCCACACATCTTATTACTGTGCAATGTTCGGTTGGGGGAAGCTGCTTCCGTAAATTCACGTGAATAATATTTTGGTGCTTGCTGCCAGTAAATAAAAACTTTTACAGAGCAGTCACAATGACAGATTTACAGGACTGTCTCAGAAAATTTGAAATATTCTAATTTTCTAAGACAGTCCTGTATATAGTATAACACCAAATCATGACAGATCTCATCTCAAGGCACAATATTTAAATTTTAGTTTTAAACAGAGATTGAAGACCAGCAGCCTTATTGATCAAGCGTCTAGAAGTGCTTCCACTTAATGTGGACTCACTTCTGCACGTGCACACCGAGAAATTGTCTGTTTATATCCATCTTTTTGGAACGCTGTTTTTTTTCTGTTTTTTGTTTTTTGTTCTTGCTATTATTTCAATACAATGTATTTTCAATACAATGTATCTTCTTGGTGAGAACTTTGAATAAGCCCATTTAGGGCTTCCTTTCTCACCTGCACATATTTTCATGCTTTTATGTTCATTTAAACTTTTGTACCGTTTTTTTATGTTGTGCAAATAAACAAATCAAATCAAATAAACAAATCAATAATATAGTTCAATTCATTCTTAATGAGTGCAATTGATACAAAGCCAGTAGAATAACAATAACTATCTCCACTCAGGAAACCGAAAGATTGCATCAAAACCTTTCTTCGATATGATCCCCCGTCCTCAGCAAGCACCGGGTGACTGTGGAAAGCAAAACTCATGTGCTGTGTGTGCAGTGTTGTTCTTAATGCCATGGTTGTATTTTATGCAACATTCATCTTTGCTCGACCAGTTCCAGGAGCTCCAGGGCAGTTCCCAGCAGTCAGCCAGTTGGCTGAGTGTCTTTGAGGCTCCGACTCCGGAGCTGACGCTCCCGCGATGAAGCGGTGAGGTCCCTAGCTCCTTCTTGTACTCGTAAGGTGGCTCAGCCTCAGTGTTGCATCTCCCATCAAGTCCGTTGTCCAGGTGAACAGCCACGCATTTGTCGTACTCCACCACCTCCACCTCTTCTCCAAGGATGGATATGCGTTTGACTTAGTCCTGGTTTGTTTGTTTGCACATTCCAGTCAATCCTAGGTTACAGCTCAAGAGGGTAGCTTAATCAATCAACTCAGAACAAATGAGTTACGAGTCGAAGGTGACGTTTAACTATATCACTATATGGATATAATGCTGTTTGTTGAGTCAGTGTTTCGCCACAGTCCTCGTGTGTAAATCATTTTGGTGAACTTTAATGGTGTCTGGGACAAGGAACCCACCCTTACAGGATCAATACCTTCGTCTGCAGGTATTGGAAATGTTGAATCACCACAGCAACAACAGTCTACAGTTTTTTTGGTGTATTTTTTTAACTGTGTGAAAACATATATGACATTCTATTTCAGCCTGTAAGTGCCAGCTGTCCCTGTTTGAAAGTGGTCCCAGAGACACTGGAAGGGGGGGCCGGGGCTGCCCCCCAGTACTTTTCCGCTCTCCGTTAGACTACATTCCTGCCGGTAGTCAGCTCCTATTCCCTACTGTCAACAAACTGCCGGGCATGTCAGGCCTAAATGTTGGGGCATTCTGTCACTGCCACGCTGACTGAGGGGTGAGCAACAGGACAACAACAACTCCAGTGGAAAATTCCCTCGCTGCAGGGCAAAGGGAGCTTTCATGGTCCATTACGCGAGGGGTGGCTACAGTTGGAGACTCGATTCAAATGCAAACCATCGCCTTCCACTTAGGAAAAGATTTAAGTTGACTATTCGCGCTTTAAGAGGAAAAACATTCAATGATTTATTTTTTTATTTATTTTTTTTATTTTTTTTTTATTTATTAACATACAGTGCAAACGATGACAAAAGACAGCATCATCAGTATGTGTGTGTGTGTGTGTGTGTGTGTGTGTGTGTGTGTGTGTGTGTGTGTGCGTTGCCGTGTTTGAGTGTAAATAAGGTGATAAAATAGGTACATAAATTAAGAATATTGATTCGAGAGTGAACAAAATAAATAATTATCATATAGAGTGGTGTAGCATGATATCATATAAATATAGCATAATAAATATAGTAATATCCTAATATAACATAATTTGTATAAAGTATTATAACATATAACCAAATTATATCACCATACTATTATATATTACAATATAATACTATAGTTTAACATCCCAAGAGATTTCATAACTTAATATAATAATATGAAACAATATATCATGATAATGCCAGAAATAATTATTAGAGTTAGAATTGGTCATTTATTTAAAAACATTCAATGATTAATCAAGCTCACTGCCTTTTTACAGTCCCTCTAAAGTGCCATCACTGCAACATTCAGGCATTAGTCCTTGTTCATGTAGCAGAAAAGAGAGGACTTCCAGGAGAACACGGAGCAGAGACGATGTCTTCTTACGGAGGTCTTACATGTTCTTCCTGATGAAGAAGAGCTGGTGGGGACAAAGAATGACAAACACAGGAAATAAAATAAAAGTCAGAGAACTTGAGCGGAGGCCTGCATGGAAAGATCTCTTTAAAGGTTCATCTCCACGATCACAGTTTCAGTCATTTTATTCACCAATCAGCCCTCTGGACAGTAAATGTAGCTGCGCTGGACGAGCATCTGTGTCAGGATGTCTGAGCCCATCTGGAAATACTGTTTCTGGATAAAAGTGGTGCCTCTGATGTGCTCAAACTGAACATTTAAAGCTAAATGAAAGATATTTTGATAATACTAACACTGTATTGTATTATTCTCTCACATAAAACTGATTTTGATGGCATCCCTTAAAATGTATATATCTTTCGAATTTAGGCCAGTTCTGAAATACAAAGCAAAAAAAAACAAAAACAAGTGGGCTGAGGTGGTGAGCAGCGGTAAAGTGTGCAACACTGCCCTCTAGTTTTGAAAACAAATATAGGAAATGTTTTTCTTTTTAGTTTTAAAGGGAACCCTGCGTATTAAGACATGTAGGTCTTAAAAGATAAATGTTGGTATCAATTATAACAATGTGATATAAAAAACCTTTTTGATGTCTTCGTTTTTATAAAATTTGAAAATATAATTTAACTCGTAGGTCGCCATTGTTGTTTACACCGCAATGCATTCTGGGTAGTGACGTCACACGGTTGCACCTGCTGGCCCCCGTACACTGTTTTGACTGTTCAACGAGATAATCGAATCTTGTAGGTGCGCCGTCACCTTAATGTTTTTAGCTGCATTTTCATATGGGTTTCTGTTGCGCCGCCACCTGTTTAGACGTGTTTTCATTCGTTTCTGGGTGCGCCATCACCTTTAATGTTTAGTTGTGTTTTCATCTGTGTTTCTGATGCGCTGACACCATGTTTGCATCTGTGTGGAGGTGCGCATAATAATGTCACCATGTGTAGTGCGCCGTGCGCACTTTATCCAATTTGTCACTGCAAAGTTTTGTTTGAGGAAAAAAGATCTTTGAAATACTTATTGAACACTGAATAGCCAACCAACCTATCCTCTCCCTAATGGATAGTGTAATATTCAGGCCGAGTGAGACTCTGAAATAGAGCAGTGGACGGACTGTTTCTGTGCCTATTACGAAATTGAATCCTGGCGGCGCCACCTGTCCTAATGATTTATAAAGCATAGGACAGCGGTGGATGCTAATAATCTCCAAAATTATTGATATTGGAATACGTTTTATCACATAATAGCTTAAAGTGAACAGCTGCTGACAAAAACACGAGCTCTTGACAGCAAACGCTCTCCTCCTCTGTTTGCATTGAGACGCAGTTGCTGGGATTTTGTCCCACTCTCGCCTCATCCCGTCTTTTTTGGTCTTCATTTGGCTCGTTTTGAGATATGTTTTCAGTGTTGTCTTCCTCATTGACCTTGTGCTCGGGTTCAAATTGAAATGGCTGAACAGATGACATGTTTATCCTCTGGATTATCTCGTTGAACAGTCAAAACAGTGTACGGGGGCCAGCAGGTGCAACCGTGTGACGTCACTACCCAGAATGCATTGCGGTGTAAACAACAATGGCGACCTACGAGTTAAATTATATTTTCAAATTTTATAAAAACGAAGACATCAAAAAGGTTTTTTATATCACATTGTTATAATTGATACCAACATTTATCTTTTAAGACCTACATGTCTTAATACGCAGGGTTCCCTTTAATATACTGTATATACAGGGTACACACTCTCGCGTAGCCTGGTCTGATGAAGCTCCGCCGGTGCTGAGGCTGCAGATGGGAGTCTGAACCAACAGCCTGGATCCTTGGAGCCAACCTGACTCGTATCAACAGCCAGTACTCAGTACGCTGCTGGTGTAATGGAGTGGGGAATGTTTTCTTGGCACACTTAATACTAATCAATCCCGTTTGAATGCCAAAGCCAGTTTGAGCATCAGTTCTGACCATGTGCATCCCCCTGTGACCACATTTCAACACTTTTCCAGCTCGATAATGCCTCAAGAGACAAAGCAAGTGTTTTCTCAAACTCTGAAAGGCAGTCACCGTGTGTCAAAATGAAGCAACGTCTCCAATATCTGACTGAATCCATGATGAGAGCTGATACTGTGTTGTGAGTGAAGAAACGTCCTGCCAAGCTTAAGCTCGAACAGCCTCCCTAATTATTTCCCTATTCAGTACAAAGAGTTTGTCTGGTTTCTCTGGATTGACTTTGGATCCCAGGAAGCAGAAGAAACTGTCTCTGGATGTTATTGGAGAGACTTACATCCGATCAGACCAATGAAACATGTGACGCAGACGAGTACGGCGAGGCTGGCCGAGTATTCGTACGGCGTTTGAAGATCATGGTGAACATGCATAACTTACAGAAACCAAGAACAAGTACTCTCATATATTTTGAACGTAACCCTGTAATACATCTGATGATTTTCTCAACCTCTGAATTCAGAAAGAAAGGAAGTCAACAGCACAATGAAGAGAAAGGTTGATAAGGGAGGGAAAGGGGGAGCGTGTGGGGGAAACGCCGCTAACTGGAAGGTTTGGGTTTCATGAACACAAAGACTATGCTCTCGATTTGTCTGCTGATGCTCCACATGCTCTCATGACAGCAAACAGCAGGGTGACTCTGATTCAGAATAATAGCTAAACAAGTCCTCCAAGGGGAGCCGTCCGGAAAAGAGTCCACTGTTCTTGACTGAAAGCAAAAACATGAAGAACTCCTGGGCCCAGATGAGAGCCTGGGTCCCATCCTGGAAAGGTGCATCCCAGGGCCCAATTCAGTGGGTCCTAATTATAACTTACCAGTGTGAAAGTGCCACAAACTCAAACGTTTCTTCATAACGATGCTGTGGGAGATGTTTTTCTACTGGCAGCGGTCAAGCTGGGGAGTATTCAAGTCTTGTTCCACTGATGACCTCTTTCCCAGTCATGTTTAGAGACGTGACATCACAACACGACCGCTCTGACGAGCTTTGAAAGTGCACAATCTTTCAGATGTGAAAGTACGATTCACACAACAGAGGTCCATGATGCATCGCTCCACTGTTGTCAGGATTCCCAGGACTAATAAATATCACATTTAATAATGATGCCGACATAGTTTCATTTCAAACTGTGGCATGGATGAATTTGTCATGACGATGTCATATAGAGCTGATGTCTAATCAATAATAAGCCAAAAGTGGTTAAACACGTGACGTCTGTGACGTTAGCTCTGAGTATTTTCCTCCAAACATCTGCATCAACAGCTCTGTGGATCTACTGAGAGAAGATCAATAACAGACTCAGCGAGACTGAGAGCAAGCTGAGGTTTGAGCTCTCTGCTGGGGTCTGGATACCTTTGATCAATAACAGTTTTGATTGATTCGGTTACAGGGAAAAAAAGAATGGAATAGCAATAACAGCTTCAGTTGATTTTGTCACAGACACTGAAAAACAGAAGAAACCCCAAAAGAAAACAGTGACTGTTATTATTCAGAGCTGATATCTGGACCTGGAAGAGTAACATCTGTGAGTTTGAGGTCCTTATTATCAGCAACAAACAGGAAGTGCATGTGAATTATCCCACAAATGTAAGTAAATAAGATTAAATATAACCGTGAACTCCTGTCCCAACTACTTCATGCTGCTTCACAGCACTGTGTCACACCCCTACGGAATTCAATTCAATTCAATTTTATTTATATAGCGTCTAATACAACAGATGTTGTCTCTAGACGCTTTCCAGAGATCCAGAACATGAACATAAACATAAACATAAACCCCCGAGCAATTATTATATAAACAATGGCAGGTAAAAACTCCCATAGTGGGAGAAAAGCCTTAAGCCAAACAGGAAGAGTATTAGGGCCATGCAGGAGAAAAAATATTTGAGAGAGGAAGATTTTTTTGTATTGTGCACTTCGAGAAAAAAGTGGAAATGTCGAGAAAAAAGTCGAAATGTCGAGATTAATGTTGAAATACAATTTCGAGAAAAAAGTCGAGGTTAATGTTGAAATACAATTTCAAGAATAAAGTCAAAATTTCGTGAATAAAGTTGAAATACAATTTCGTGAATAAAGTGGAAATGTCTCCTCTGGCCCATCAAATCCAGTTAGGAGAGCGACTGACAGCTATGCAGGGAGCAGCCGTACCTAACTAACTAATTTACATCCTTGAAGTGTTAAGGGTACGTTTCTGAAGTTATGCAACCGCATATGTGTGATGTGTGTTTCAAATCAATATCGTAAAGCCAATTCTTGTATTCTGAACCTTGTTGTTCAACTTTTTTCTCAACATTTCGACTTCTTTCTCGAAGTGCATAATGAAAAAAAAATCTTCCTCCTCTAAAATATTATTTTGATTTTTCTCCTGCCTGGCCCTAATACTCTTCCGTACACCCCGGCCTCGGTGAAGCTAGTGGAACTAGTTCCCAGAACTACAGCGGACATCATGACCGAAGCGACCGGGAGACTCAAGACAAAAACCGATCGAAGAAAAATCCAGTGTCCAAAAGTGTGTGAGATGTTCGTTGTATCAGAAATGTTGAATGATGTTAATAACTGTCCTTATTAGTGTAGAATAGCCAAAAGATTGTGCTCGTCATTAGTCATTTTAATTAGCGTATAATGAACAGCTTTAATAAAAAAATGCGTCTTTTCCTGCCTCTTCATCGTGTTGCACAGACAGCAAAAAGCAAACCTGGTCGGTCACATTTTCCATGGCGACCACAACCAAAGGAACGGCAGAAAGTTTTCAGTTAATGGAAAGACTTGTCATTTTTACTTTACTTTTGTTCAACTATTACTGTACTTGTCAGGGTTTGACACTTCCTGTTTTGTTTTGAAGCCCGTGTCTTTGGGTTTAAGTTCTAGTTTGACTTTCCTGTTTCCCATCTGCCCTGATCGTCTGCACCTGTGTCTCGTTATCCCTTGTGTATATCTGGTCTTGTCTTTCCCTTGCTCCCTGCTGGTCCGTACTGTTTTCCTCCCTCTGTGTTTCCACGTGCAGGTTTTTAGTTCTTGTTTGAGCACTGGTTTTTTGTATCCTGCTCAGCAGCGCTTTTTGTTTATTTCATAAAATAAATCACCTTTTTGGAACTCCCGCCTCCTGCATCTCTCCTGCATCTGGGTCCTACTCCCACGTAATCGTGACAGAACGGACCAGCCACTATGGACCCAGCAGGAGAGTATATATAACTCTTTTTGAGTTCTTCCGCCGTGAGGCAGAAAAGAATATGCACCATTTTGAGAAGGAATCCCCCTTCTGGGAAACACGCCTGGCTCGAGGGGGGCCCAGGTGTTCACAGCCCCTGGGGAAACGACGGCGGCGGCAGTCCCTGCCTGTTCCTGAGGTGGTCCTGGACACACTTCAGCCGACACCCAGGCCCCTGCCAAGGACCCGGTGTCCCCCCCCAATCGGCCTCTCGGATTCTGTGTCCCTGTGTCCGGACCAACGGGAGACGGTGTTAGTGCTATTTAACTGGCTCCAGGCTGCAAAGGGCCCGGCCCCCCGGGGCCCGGCTCTGATTTATGTTCTGCTACTGAGTACACAAATATCTAGAAAAAGTGCAACTCTAAAAATTCAACTACAGCATCACAAGAGAAGATCAACGATAGCAAGATTTTGAAACAGTATTGCAGGAAACGACCACAGAGACCACCCGTGACAGCAGACCAAATACAGATATTTATATGGAAAATCAGATGAATTGCAAATCCTGCAAACACAGATTCTTCTTTATTTTTGAGATTTTATCAAAACATTTATTTAAATATTTAATACTGAGGCTCCCACGGCATGCAACATGACAACAGTTTCTCATTCTTGGCGTATTACACCATATGTGCATCCCATAAGTGGGACATCGACCCACATTATATCTATAAGGGCCACGGCTGCAAAAACACAAGAGGACCAAATGTGGGCTACGGGTTTCGGATTGGAATTATTTCCAGATCCTGACACTTAACATGGTGCCAACCCAAGCCATATATTTTTTTTTTTATCCCAGTCTGAAAACAGAAGGTGTGAAAATGCTTATAGAGGATGCAGCCATTGGAGGAGGCATGTGGCTTTAAATGTACGCTGTTCAATTGCTTGTTAAAAGCATGTGCTATATATAGACTTCGGTCTGATTGTGTGCTGCTTTTACGTTTCCCCCCTTTCCCGTACATGGACAATAAACGAAATGGGTCTAAATGTCACAATGCATGTCCTCTTTAGTCAGCTGAGAGACTGGTCGTCGTGGCTCCGCCAGAGAAGCGCAGCCTTGACTCAGGCGGCAGACAGAGATGTTCTCGCTTAAAGGAGACTAACGCTCCTATTCCCGCGACATCATCATCATCCCCCACGAGTGGAGCTCCACGGTGATGCTCAGTCCTGCTCAGTAGCATCTACGGCAGGCGTGCTCGTCATCCCCGCCACAGGAGCGCAGGAGCGCAGGAGCGCAGGAGCGCAGGAGCAGGACCGGAGCAGGACCGGAGCGGAGCGGCGAGATCCACCTGGCCGGACACGCCAAAGAGAGCGCTTTCGGTGTTTTCCGGGGAGGTGGGGGGTCCTACATCTCCACATCCCACCCTCCCAGGCGATGGCATCCACGCATCGGTCAGCAGGAGAAGCGTGAGTTATATCCTCTTTCCCACGAGCCCGTGAGATGCGTTACATGCGTCGGACGCGGTGTTTTGTGGAGGGGAGCAGAGCAAAGTGGATGTGGAGCAGCGCCGCGCACCACAGCCATGTTTTAGGCTCCAGCGGAGCGCAGCCTCGTTTAGAAATGGGCCACACGCGGGGATGGGAGATAAAAAAAAAAAAAAAGAAAAAGAAAAAACCAAACAAAAACAAAAACATCGCCTTTGTTTGTTTATGGCACACACGCCACGCATTTGCAGCAGTCATCATCGCGGCTGGACTCGCTGCATCCTCTTAGAGGAGACCCTGGTGGTCGCGGGTCTGCAACATCAGCACCACGGAGATGCCCTGGCCGGAGGCTACCTGCAACTTCAGCTCGGTGCTGACGGAAGAAGCGCTCAGCAAGAGTCCACCTCTGCCAGCCGGGTCTCCACGAGCCTGGTTTGATCAGAGAACACTGGGGCCGAGTGAAAAATGCAGGAAGGAAAGCTGGACAGTGTCAGCACAGCCTATAGTCTACGACGGAGTATTAGGGCCAAACTAAGGAAAAAAAAGAAGGAAATTACGAAAATAAAGTCATAATAATATGAGAATAAAGTCGTAATATTACGAGAATAAAATCGTAATATTAAATATATTATAAATATTTAAATATAACTTCACAAGATGCTCAATATTCAACATTTTAACACACTCTTCCTGTTAGAGTTCTCATAAATTTACTCATAAACACTTTATTCTTGTAATATTACGACTTTATTCTCATAAATTGCCACTTTATTCTCGTAATGTTACGACTTTATTCTCGTAATATGACGACTTTATTCTCGTAATATTACGACTTTATTCTCATAATATTACGAATTTATTCTCATAATATTACGACTTTTTTCTCGTAATATTACGACTTTATTCTCATAATATTACGACTTTATTCTCGTAATATTACGACGTTATTCTCATAATATTACGACTTTTTTCTCGTAATATTACGACTTTATTCTCATAATATTACGACTTTATTCTCCTAATATTACGACTTTATTCTCATAATATGACGACTTTATTCTCGTAAAATTACGACTTTATTCTCATAATATTACGACTTTATTCTCATAATATGACGACTTTATTCTCATATTACTTTATTCTTGTAATGTTACGAGTTTATTCTCGTAATATTACGACTTTATTCTCATAAATTACGACTTTATTCTCATAAATTACGTCTTTATTCTCGTAATGTTACGACTTTATCCTCGTAATATTACGACTTTATTCTATTACGACTTTATTCTCGCAACATTATGACTTTATTCTCGTAATTTCCTATTTTTTTTTTTGTCTTAGTTTGGCCCTAATACTCCATCGTAATAGTCAGACTATTACTCCATTGGAAAACCAGTTGAAGTGCATCAGTCACAGTCTCGTAAAATTAAGATTGCATCGTCTGATGATATATAAATATAGATATCAACTTTTGGGCCCTGCTTCTTTCATTGAATCTAAGTGGATGTTTTTGGAAACAGCATGGAAGAAGGGGATGCGTGTTTTTGTAGGAATGTTAATTGGAGCTTTAAAAAAAAAGTATTGTTACAGTTATTCATATAAACACAAAACCCAGTACAATGGACTGAAAAGGCTGAATAGGCTGCAATCAAAAGACGGAGGTGGAGGAAACGCAGGAAACATAACCTGGCCTTTTCTACAACAGCAGGCAAGCTTGTACCGGGCTGGATACCTCGAAAACAACAATAGGCTATAAAAAAACCCTGCATTTCACAGCTCAAGCTACATTTAAATTCTGTGCTGATCATGAATGACACTGGAATCTACCCATAATGCTTAGGGTCTCTACAATGATGTTTTAGAACCGGATAAGTAAGGGGTCATTATCCAGTATTCATGATTACAATTTATTTTCAGGTCATGTTCCAAATATTACAATCTTATACTAGTTATGTAAATGCGATGTATTGTAATGTAACTTTGAGCTGCACATCCCCAAATCAAGCTGCTTCCTCCCCTGAGGTCCATAAACGCAGGTCCATTTATGAAGATTTGAATCTGATGTTTAGTAGTGGTCGACCAGCTTCTACTTCCTTTCCTTGAATGACAGTAGGATAGGCAAATCAACTACAAACAGACAATGTTGTAGTAAATTTAGTCTGTGAACTTCCATTGATAATAAACACAGTGTTTCTGTCAGAAACAAGTCTTCAAAGAGGTCATTTTAGGCTTTTGTCCGTCATTGTTTCATAGCCTGTCACACACAGGATATATCTGGACCGTTACAAAGCCCGTCACTGATTAGGTAACGTTCTTGAAGATAAATCATTTGTAGTTGAGGCTTTTGACATGGCCCTGCGATGGACTGGTGACCTGTCCAGGGTGTAACTCCTGCCTCTCACCTGAAATGAGCTGGGATAGGCTCCAGCAGACCCCCGTGACCCTGCAAAGGATAAAGCGGGTATAGATAATGGATGGATGGATGGATGGCTTTCGACTTGTGATGACATCACCACGTCACACGTTTGCACGTGTGTCTCATAATCTTATTTAACAGACTAATGTATATGTTTGCATGTGTTGATGTTTAAACTACGGTCATCAAAATTGTACTTATAGTCTACACAGTTTCTTTCTCTCTGAATGGCTCCACTGTAGCTCCTTCTTTGTCTGAGCACCAGACCCACCAACAAGAGACACGGGGGCGTAGTTTAAACATCAACACATGCAAACATATAAATTAGTCTGTTAAATAAGATTATGAAGGCAAGGCAAGTTTTTGTATAGCACAATTCAACACAAGGTAATTCAAAGTGCTTTACATCAACATTAAAAGCGGCAAGACAAAATTAAACAGTAAATAATAAATAAAATGAAATCAAATGATATGATATATGATAATAAAAAGCACAAGTTGTTAAAAGTAAGGGCAGTAGAGTACAGCAGGTACATCTCATTCTTACAATGGCAAGAATTACGTTTCTATACGGTCAAAACGTACAAAGACCGGGTCAAACACAGTATTACAAAAGTAATCTGTGCCGATTCGTGCAGTGAATCAAACCAATTTAACAATTCTATGTCACAATGCTTGCATTCAGGGGTTATCCATAACTTTGCGCGGTTTTCAAAGCAAATTCCAATACGAACTCATAAAAGTGCATCATATAGGCTCTTTAACAGGCTTAGTCAAGAAAGCATTGCAAGGTTGTGCTGTCCAGAAGTCGGCACAGTTTCCTGGCTCTTATTTAGATCTCTATGACATGTTTTGGTCAAAATAGCACAGATATGCAACACAAAAGCATCATTTAAACCCCGTCTTTTCCGATCTGTTCTTAGTAGCTGGTTTAAGGGGAAAGAGTTAGCATCTTAAGTTCACTCTCCTCCCTCCCCCATCACCCAGTTCAGAGATACGACAAATGAAGATGTGAAGGCTTAAGATGTGAGGCGGGATAATTCTTCTCTGACGTGGGTCTTGCAGGGTATTGATGTCACAACCCAACTATCTGCTTCAAGCACACAAGCAAACAATTATTGTTTATTATAGATCCTCTTTAAGCCACACAAGAAAAATGAAACCGTGGCAGAAGATTAAGAGAGAGTACTTTCCGAAGCTATCGGCGCTAAGGTCCATGATCCGAGTGTGGTTCACGTGTTCAGACTGGTCAGATAATTAGCTCCATTCCAAAGTCTGTCAGTCATTGTCAGTGTTTCGGCAGCGGCCTGCAGAGGAAGTCAATAGTTCAAATTTAGAACCTCTAATTGTAGGCCTCCCATCCATCTGCGCGGCCTTGCTTCCACCACTTCATTTAAACTGTTTAGGCCTGCTTTCATGCCAGTTCCCAGGGGTTCCCATCAGCAGGAGCTGATCTGGGGATGTTAATCATAACCTCACCTGCTAATCACCAAACACTCCACTGCTGCACCGTCTCTGGTGGGTCCGGGGGCTTGTTCTGCTGCTTGCTGCCTCCTTAATCATGTTTTTTTTGTTGTTGTTGTTGTTTTTTAACCCGTTACATTTTTTATATTGGCTCTCAGCAAGCGCCGCCGCGCTCTGAGCTGTTGTGTAATGTACTTGGTGATGTGCTGATTAGTGCTGTTGATGCTGGGTTTTGGGAACATGAAGTGGAAATGCCAGGGGCTTCACTCTCAGGAGGAAATGGCCTCTCAGACTCGGCTTTGGTTTTGAAAATCATTTCATTTCCAACAAAGGCATGCTTGTTGTTTGTATTTGATGGTGCTGAGACGCTGGTCAGGGGCTAGCTCTGTCATTACTGGTGATTCACAGACACAAACACAGCCCTGCAAGTGTTCACTTGCGAGGATGATTTGAGAGTGTTTGGGGGCTGGAATGTGTACCAGGCGACCCAGACGCGAGCTGCTGTAGTCCTGTGCTCTGTCTGAGCAGTGTGTGTGTGTGTGTGTGTGTGTGTGTGTGTGTGTGTGTGTGCACTTGTGCTCTGGAGCAGTGGTCACTGATGCAATCAAACAGAACATTGGCACCTTCAGATGAACAGAGGAAGTGTTTTTCAACGCTGAACGGATTAACTTGAAGAAGCAAATGAGAAGCAGATGCTGTTATGACAACTGTACTCTTTTTTTGACGATTACTATCTGAAGAATCACTTCCTTGTGTTCAGATCTTTCCCTGAGAACAAACTGCACTATAGATTTGTAAAAGTCAAACATTATAGGGGGCCACTTGAAATCAAATTCAAAAAAATCAAAATCAAAACACTGCTGTCTCCAGCACTGAGAAGTCACAAAGAGCAACATACTGTATTATTCAGTGCTTTTCCATGCCTTTTAGTGGCAGATGTTGTACTCTGTAACTCGCTAAAATAGATCTTTTGCAAACTGCATATGAAATCTGACAAGTGTCCAAATATAAATGTATCTTTCTGTTATTAATATCAGACTTAGTGCTTCAAATAAGATGATGTTTATGAAGTTATGCAATCTGAAATGGTCCCTTTTCACCAATAAGCTAATGAAAACAGATGTATGATACAGAGTGCAGCTCAGCCCCTAGTGTTGGTGTTGACTTGTTATCCGTGACGTGTTATGTTTATCGGCAGCATGTCACCTCACGCTGGTGGCCTTCAGGTGAGATCAGGTTGCGTAGGTCTGGTAAGCCTTCCTTTATTTAGGCCTAATCATGGAGCTATAAAAGCCTTTTTGCAATATCTTTTTTTCACATGTGAGACATAACTCCAGGACATGAGAGGAGACTTTGGGGAATCACGGTTCCATAAAGGATGAGGGCAAAAAAATCAAAACGTGGTGAAGTCCTGCCTCTCTTTGGACTCATCCTTGACTACTTTCCTTCCTTTTGTGTTCCCAATCTATGCAAGTGCAGGAGGGCAAGACGAGACAAGATGTTTGTCTCACACGGGCTTTTAACAAAGTAAAGCATCCGTCCTTTGTACTGTAGCTGTCACTTTAGACAGACATGACTTACACAGCAAAATGTGGCAAAAGTGAATCATCTTTTCATCGTTTTGTTGCAGTGTACCACTGTATTTGATCAAATCTGTCAGATGAGCATTAAATGTGTTTCTGACAAGGTCAACAATTTCCTGTTGTAATCGTAATCTAAATTCAGCTACTGTATGTTATCCAGAAAAAGTAATTTAAAGTTATTGTTTCCTGTCTGACATCACCAGTCTCTCAGATCATTGCGGAGGTTGTCAACTCTTTTTTAGAGCTTTATTTTATTAACTTTGTTGCTGCACACATCTGTAATGGTCGCTCCATTACACTGACTGCAGGATTACAACACCTTGATGCTTTCATCAGTTGCAGATGAGTTGGTGTGTTTGGGATCGCATGATTCAGTTTTAGCTAGCCTCACCTTTGACTCTATAATACTGAAGTATACGCGGGACTCTGGAGTTCATGGTTAGCTCAGTCAGTACAAGATGTCCAGCTCCCGTGGCTTCAAAACAGGCCCAAATTATAATTCCTCCCCCACTGTCCTTGACAGTTAGCATGATTGAGCTGTTTGGTTGGTGCTAACTGTGGTGGTGGGTGTGAAGGACAAACATCTCTCCTTTGCCTCGTCACTTTTGACCAAAGGAAGATTGTGTTTGCTCACATGTGACTCTGCCAGCCTGAGCCATGCTGCCTCTTTCTTGTGAGTGAGGAGAGGTTTTCTCCTGACAGCCAGTCCAGACAGGCTGGACTTATCCAGTCTCCGGGTTTATTTCTGACCTTGGTGGGGGGGAGACTGGGTAGTATTTTGAAATGTTTTCCACTTATGAATAATCAAGGAAACTGATAAAACATCTGCTTTTATCGAGGTTCTCAGCAGCCTGGATCAGTGATGCTTTAATTACCCCCCCTGGCTGCTACTTACCTCCTTATAGAGGGTATGCATTGACGTCACTTTCCCACTGGACCACGCCCCCTTACCCTTACTGAGTGGCAAAAACGGCTGCAACTAGTAGGGGAAACTGTGGAGAAGACGGGATAACAGCCGATTATCGGCTTAAATTAAAGGCAGTTGGACTTGACAGTGACCCGTACAGTTACCCGAAGAACCAGTGGTCCATGGACATTAATATTTGGCCACGAATCGAGTTTCCTGATATTTATATGTACTTAATTTCTACGCCGGGGAAATACACGAAGGAAAGCTTGAAAACAAAAGTCTTGACGCTTGGTCCTACTTCAAGGCAGGATTTGTTGTAGAAATTAAAGTGATGAGGACACCGAACTTTATGATTTGACCGTTTAACGTTAGCTACCCAAAAATCCAACATTACCTGATACAAAATGGGAACCACAAATCCACGTTTCGGTGCCTGGAATCCAGTTGTTTCTGCGAATTGCAGTGATCCATTTGTCTCTAGGGCGCTATTTTTCGGCAGTCTGTAAAACGATAACTCAGAATTCTGGCAAAACCTATGAGTACAGTCGATCCCACAACAGCTCTTTCCCATTTTAGATGTTGTCGAGTGTCCTCAAACTGAAAGTTTACGCTAGCACTCAGTCTTTCTGACACTCAGTGGGCGTAACCTGCTGTGAAGTCGCATCTGTGACGTCATGCGTATTCCCTCTATTGTTATGGACGTAATCAGGGTGCAGTTATTTGGTCACACACTGCTTCTGTTTTTGCGATACTTCTCATTAATTACATAATGGAGAAATACGCGACATCTTGTTGTTAACTCGAGGTTGTATTTGTTAATTATTAAGACCTGTTTGGTTTGTAATGAGTAATAGTCCCAGCTACTATACACATCACCTCTGCTGAGGTGTTATGAAGGATCCAACCCCTCGGAGAGCTCCTCTCCTCCAGCTGCAGGGGGCTGGGAGAGGATGGATTTGCCTGGTGGGTGGATGGAGGAGAGAAGCAACTTGAAAGTACAAATTGCAGAAATGTTATGTTTTTTTTTTAAACAAATCAGAGCAACTCTTATACAATGTCATATACCCGCCCCCCCTCAGGGATGAATGAAGTATTATTGAAGTGAAGTGAATTGAAGTGAGATTGTTCTTTGTGCTGAATTCAATCCTTTGCTCTGGAGCTCTGTTTTTACATTCAAACACAAGTGTTTGGGCATTTTAACAAATCATTAACTCAGCTTTGATATTGTTCTTCCTTTTTAAAGTTTCATCCCTTCTTTTAGTGTTGTTTTCGTTTCCTGAACACGGCTTTGGCTGGAGCTGGAAATCCGTCAGCCTCATCAGAAAGATGACATTTAGCAGCTGCGAAACGAGCACTGTGTTTGATTTACTCAAAAAAATAACCATCTATAGCTTCTTCTTTCGCCTTTTAGATGCAGCTCTGACGCTTAAGTGAGAGCTAAAAATCCTCCGACTGACTCATGAAGCAGGGGGGGGGGGGACATAATAGCAATATCTCCGAGTGGGATGTTCTTTTAAAAAAGGTGAAAAGGATTGTGCCAACAGAAATCAGCTGTGTGACGTGAAACCGTGGCCCTTCCAGACGTTCAGCTGTGTGAGTAATGAGCTGTTTGTGTCCTGTGCTTATCATCAGACTGTGTCCGGATCTGCTCTCCCAGCAGAATCTGTGTTGTGCGTGTGTCGCGTCAGAGCAGCACAAACGCTTTGTTTCCTCGATGGGGATGGAGATCAGGTGTTCCCACAGCTTCATCCATGGTGTGAAGGACATTTATCATCCGAGTCATTACATGAACGAACCTGCGATGAATAAGGACTGAGTGAAGTGTTAAACTGTAAATGTGAAATGGAAAATATTATTAATCTATGGAGGAGAAAATTACGGCAGCAGTTATACAAGCAGCTTCCGAGCTGTCGGGTTTTTCTATGTGGAATTGAATGATTTTTAGTTTTTAGTTTTGTGAAAGTGGTCTTGCTGAATGGATGTCAGCATTTATAGATAGCCAGTTACGCATTGGTTGCCTGAATTTGTGCCGGGACTTGATCCCCCTGATGAAACTCCACATTACATCTATCTGGTAGATTTTGTGGAGACGTTCTTCATTTCATTTGTGGTTAAAGACGATATGGTGGAGGTCATGGAGTTGGTTGGCGGGACAGAGGAAGGAGGTGCCGGACAAAGGTAGGATGGAAACAGATGATCCACTGTGGTGGGAAAAGCCCAATAAAGAAGAAGAGTTTTTATCATATTCAGAATGGGGATTTGACATCCAAGCTGTCTTTCAAAAAACAAACAAACAACATCAACAACCACTAAAAACAAAAATACTGCCAGTAAGGCATGCACTTATGATTTTGTTTAATTTTACTTGATGCAGTGCATAAAATTCATCTCTCTAACGCTTCTGTTTCCCCTCCAACAGAGGTTCAAAGAGTGAATAGAGAATAGCCAATGGTACCAAATTATTGATATTAACAATTTGAAATAAAATATCAGTTATTCCGAGTGATTTCATGATTGTAACAGTACTATCCACAGCAGTGATATTGTAATAAGAAAAAACACTCTTATGATGAGTTCTTGCAGTTTAAATCAAAGCTAACATCAGTGATCAATAGGGCTCATGAAAATATTTGATTTAAAAAGAAATAGATGTGATTAAATTAAGTTTTACGACTGAAGGATATGAACATGAGATGTCTATCATCCAGATCATTTCTGTTGAGTAACATGCTGCTCAGGCTTGTGCTTAAGGAAATGATATTGCTATGAATTTATATTGTCCCCCAATGACAGAACTATGATTTTAGCACCAGTGTGGTGGGCTTTAGAGTGAAGTTTACCATAAATGATGCAACTTGAAGTTGCTCTAAAACCACAATCTGTTTGATGATGCTGTAGTTTCCACTAAGCACCTCAGAGTCGGCTCGACCATTAAAATAAGACGTCGTTCATCTTACTGCACAGTATCATTATCAGTGGGCAGCACATGTTACACACACACACACACACACACACACACACACACACACACACACACACACACACACACACACACACACACACACACACACACACACACACACACACACGGTGAGCAAGTTTCCTGCCTGAAGACGGTGCTGACATAATTCACAGATAGATAATTTATGCAAAACCTAATTCATTCTCCCCCGGTGTCTTCGCCAGCGTTCCTTGTTCATTTCCTCTGTTTCAGACACCTGGTGCCGTGAATATATGCACTGCCAGTGTGTTCGTGCGCGTAAATGTGCACGTTTATGTAAGTTTTTCCCAGATTGAATGACTAAATGAAGATAGAGGGCAGAAGCTCCTCCCTTATGGAATATTCATGCATGGCTTCTGAGGGTCACAAAGGGTAAAACAAAGAGGAGACGGAGACTAAGTGGGAAAAAGAGAGAGAGAATCACTCATTTTTGATGGTCTTGTGCTTGAGTGAGGTATACATGCCACGTTCCCATTTGGGTCCATAGTCTCCAATAAGTCAAAGCACTGCAATACCAGACTAAAGTATTTTGTTTGATAAGTTGCAGATTGATATGTGACGCAAACAAGCTGCAATATGATAATGATGACATAATGATGAGATAATGATGACATAATGACGATTTCCAAAACTGGCAACAATGGTCATATTTATTTTTGGTCTGGATATATATTAATGGTTAATACCATGTTGGTAAAACCCTGAGGCATATATGGTCATAATTTCCAATGCAGCGAATGCCAGAGTGTGAATGATCATCTTCCTCAGACTCACCTGCCCACTTTCAAAAATGCCTGATGAAAAGTGATTTATTCTTTTTAATCTAAATTAAACCAAAGAGCAGCAACATCCGGTCCCTGAGCTCCCTGAGCATGAAGCTCATTTACTAATCAGGTTAATGGTGGCGTGCAAGGCATCGTCTGAGCAGTTACACTTGAAGAGGATTCACAGTATATATAAGAATTGAAGTAAACAAAGCTGATGAAGGATCCACCTTTTTGTCTTGAGGAGATGACACGCTTCAACATGACCTCACATTTATCACGTGTTCATACCGTGTGAATGAATCCTCCTACAGGCTACAGGGTGTATTGCATGTCTTAGATGATCGTGTTCCCCTCAAATTGGTGTTGTGATGGCCCGTAGCGAGTCTCAGGCTGCGTCCGAAATTGCATACTTCCACCCTAATGAGTATGCAAAATTCCGGAGAAATGTATTAGTGCGGATTGATGGACACTGAGCAGAAACTTCCCACAATGCAATGCAGCGGCGTTTGGTTGCTAAGTGATACGTATATGTCATAAGTATAATATTAAGTATAATAATATTATTATATAATATTAATATTATAATATTCGTATATAATAATATTATATAATGTCATCTTGTTTTGGCCAGAATAAACGGGAAAGAGCGTAGCGCTGCTACAGCTGCTGTGACACGTCACTTCCTCCCAAAGGCAGGAAGTGACGTGTGCGCTCTTAATAGTACGTCCGAATTAATGCATACTACTGATATTTACTCAAAAGTGTGCCGAACTTAATTATACTTTTTAGTATATACTTTTTAGTATGGCATTTCGGACCCACCGTCAGTCTCTGACCCGTAGTGGCCGGGAATTCCAGAGGGCAGCGGCAGGGAAGGCTGTGTTTGGTCCTGGACATAGGTGTCAGAAGGTAAAAAAAACTCAAAATGTACTAAATCTGATGTGGCCCGAGCCCTGGACTACTTCTTCTTCAAGCTGTTGGATATAGGCCATGAAGTCCGGTGTCTGCTCGCACGTAAACCTCGCACGTCTCTAAGACCGTCCTGAGAAAAACAGCAGTATTGACACTCTTTGATAAGAACGAATTTCCAGTTTTCTAAAAAAGTGTGACCTGTTGTTATTGATTTTGACTAATTCCAGTATCCTGTCTAAGAACTATAATCCACTGCTGGGTTTTTTAGAGCTTCAGAGCCTTGGTGAATTTCATAGCATTTGGCAAGTTCAGGTGTGATGGTAACGTAAGTGTTGGATTAAGTTGGTTGTTTCAAGAGTTTTGATAACTGTTCCTTTAATAATGTTATACAACCCGACCCGGACAGGCGTGTGAAGGAAGCAGCAGAAGAACCTGAATATGGGGTTATTCCATTCCCTACACATCTTTGAGTATTCAGCACTCACAGTGAAAAACTTCCAGATCAGTGAAGCATTTCATTTCATCTGCACCTGTTTCTCAGGGCTGTCCATTTATTGACCGTAGAAAGTAATCTGACTTGTCTGTACTTATTTTGATATCATGGAAGAAAGAGAGAAAAGCAGCTGAAACAATTAGGATGTAATCTTTTTGCTTATATTCTGAAGGTGTGTTTATATAATTTCTTAAGTCAATTCGTCAGTCAATGAATCAGTGTTTCTTGCTCAATCTTTCTCAAAATTTGCCCAGTGCTCCTTCTTTTTGACAAAACTATGGTCATCCCTCTCTTTTCTTTTTTTCTTCTTCTTTTTTTAACCTAACTTTGGTGTAGTGACTGTTAAGGCTGCAACCACTTTTTTTTCCTGTTATGAAACCTTGAACATTCTGTGACAACAGAAATGACGTAACTGGGCTGTGGTTGTGTTTCTCCTGTTGTTAGAGGACACCTGGTTGCTTAGGAAACTGAAAGAATGTGATGTAACGGCAGCGTAATTTGACCACTCACTTTCTCTGCCCACTCAAGGCGCTGCACAGACCCTAGAGGCAGAACGCTGTGGAAAATGCATATTATGTCCAATATGTACAAGTGATGATGAGGGTGTAAGGTGTAACTAGAGATTCACAGTGGGAGCAGAGAAAAACAGACACTATACGGATCTTTTGTGCGAGGTGGGCAGAAAATCGTGGTTGCAGAAAGAGGTAGTAAGTCTGGAATCTTCATGCTCGCTGGGGATTCCCATGATTCTTTTTGTGTCTTAGGAAAACCAGGTTACCCATTTGCTTATTGCTTGTGACTGGACTGCTTAAAGTCCCCCAGGTATATGTATACAGGACTGTCTCAGAAAATTACAATATTGTGATAAAGTTCTTTATTTTCTATAATGCAATTAAAAAAACAAAATGTCATACATTCTGGATTCATTATAAATCAACTGAAATATTGCAAGCCTTTTATTATTTTAATATTGCTGATTATGGCTTATAGCTTAAGAAAACTCAAATATCCTATCTCGAAATATTAGAATATTTCCTCAGACCAAGTAAAAAAAAAAAGATTTATAACAGCAAAACAAAATCAAACATTTGAAAATGTCCATTAATGCACTCAGTACTTGGTTGGGAATCCTTTTGTATGGTTTACTGCATCAATGCGGCGTGGCATGGAGGCAATCGGCCTGTGGCATTGCTGAGGTGTTATGGATGTGCAGGATGCTTCAATAGTTTAGCCTTTAGCTCATTTGCATTGTTGGGTCTGGTGTCTTTCAGCTTCTTCTTCACAATACCCCACACATTCTCTATGGGGTTCAGGTCAGGGGAATTGGCAGGCCAATCGAGGACAGTAATGCCATGGTCAGTACACCATTTACTGGTGGTTTTGGCACCAAACCATCGCTGACTGTGGGAACTTCACACTGGATTTCAAGCAACTATGATTTTGCTCCTCTCCAGTCTTTCTCCAGACTCTGGCGCCTTGACTTCCAAATGAAATACAAAACTTGCTTTCGTCTGAAAAGAGGACCTTGGATCACTCTGCAACTGTCCAGTGCTTCTTTTCCATAGCCCAAGTCAGACGCTTCTTCCGTTGTCTTGAGTTCAGAAGTGGCTTGACCATGGGAATACGGCTATTGTAGCCCATTTCCCGGACACGTCTGTGAACAGTGGCTTTTGATACCTGGACTCCAGCTTCAGTCCACTGTCTTTGAAGCTCCCCCAAATTCTGTAATTCTTCTTCACAATGCTGTTAAGGCTGCAGTCATCTCTTTTGGTTGTGCAGCGTTTCCTGCCACATTTCCCCCTTCCAACAGACTTTTTGTGGATGTGCTTTGAAACTGCACTCTGTGAACAGCTTGCTCTTTGAGAAATTTATTTTTGTGTCTTCCCCTCCTGATGGAGGGTTTCAATGATGGTCCTCTGGACAGCAGTCAGATCAGCAGTCTTCCCCATACTTGTGATTTAGTTTACTCAACCAAGCTGAGTGTTTTTCAAGGCTCAGGAAACCCTTGCAGGTGTTTCGAGTTAATTAGACGATTCAAGTGATTAGTTGAATACCCTACTAGCATATTTTTTCATGATATTCTAATATTTTGAGATAGGATATTTGAGTTTTCTTAAGCTGTAAGCCATAATCAGCAATATTGAAATAATAAAAGGCTTGCAATATTTCAGTTGATTTGTAATGAATCCAGAATGTATGACATTTTTAGGGCCCGAGCACTTACAGTGCGAAGGCCCTATTGTATCTGTAGGAATTTTCTCTTTCTTTCTTTCTTTCTTTCTTTCTTTCTTTCTTTCTTTCTTTCTTTCTTTCTTTCTTTCTTTCTTTCTTTCTTTCTTTCTTTCTTTCTTTCTTTCTTTCTTTCGTCACCAAATTTTGCACGCAAGCCAGGCCTGGCGAAAAATTTGATATTTCATGGTTTCTATTAATGGGCGTGGCAAAATGGCTTAACAGCGCCCCCTAGAAAACTTTGTGCCTCAAGCCGTACATGCACGAAAATCGGTACACAACTGTATCATGTACAGCTACTTAAAGAAAAGTCTCTTGGCGCCATGGCCGAAACCGAACAGGAAGTCGGCCATTTTAAACATTTTGAATTAATCGTCGTCATTTTGGCGAAATTTATGCCATTTCTTCAGCTGCTTCAGAGCCCGAACCGTAACGTGCACCCAGGTGTGTTATACATCAAAATGTGCGTCTCCATCCTGCGACGATGCGCATTACTTTTCTCTTTCAAAAGCGTTACCGTGGCGACGCTAGATGCCAAAAAGCGCGCCCCCCCCTTCATCTGATTGGTCCATATTTGATAGTTCCCCAAAAGTCACCAAATTTTGCAGGCAAGCCAGGCCTGGCGATAAATTTGATCTTTCATGGTTTGCATTAATGGGCGTGGCAAGATGGCTCAACAGCACCCCCTGGAAAACTTTTCTCTGCCATAACTTTTGAACGGCTTGTGATAAACCCATGTGGGTGGTGTCATCGGACTCGGTATTGAGTACTTGACCTTCATTGGCCTGAATTAGCCCGGCCCCTTCTTCTGATTGGTCGATATGTGATACTTCCAATTTTCTGCATTAAATTTTGAATGGTTTGACATAAAGACTTGTGGGTGGTGTCATCGGACATGGTTTTGAGTCCTTGACCATAATCGGTGCAAATTAGCCCCGCCCCTTCTTCTGATTGGTCGATATTTCATAGTTCCTATTTACTGCCATAACCTTTGAATGGTTTGACATAGAAAGTCGTGGGTGGTGTCATTTCTGATATGCTGATGGGGGGCGGTGGCCATGAGTCCATTGCTGCTTGCAGCTTTAATTGTTTTTTTAATTGCATTACAGAAAATAAAGAACTTTATCACAATATTCTAATTTTCTGAGACAGTACTGTAAATATCTACTCACACTCCGAGAGGGCCCCACCTATGTTTCGTAATATGCTGTATCCCCTGTTCTTATTTAATTAAATATACACTGAAGAGAACTTTCTTGTTAATCCAGCCGTATTACCAGTACAGACTAGCAATGATTTAATTTTTTTCCCTCTGGGGCCAATAAATGAACACAGTCCAAAGACTGTAAATATGCAGTCAAGGGCAGAGTTTGGAATAATGACATCTGTCAGAGCCAAGATGCCTTCTCCTGTCTGGAGTCAGAGCTTACTAACTACCTGTCACCAATCTGACTCAGACGATGCAAAGAATAACCGCATCTGAGATAATCTATGTGTTTGCAGCAGGGCCCAGGGCATAGATTTCCAATAAATATGCAGTTGAAAAACAGCAGCCTTCAGACAGAGTGGCACACACACCTCTAAGCAAAACTGAGGAATAGTGCTTGGGATTTGTACATTTTCTCTACTGCCTCTTGCAATTTCAGAGGTTAATTCCTGCAGACAATCAGTCTCCTTTTGCAACCGTGGCGAGTTTTATGTTTTAGTTTTTGAAAAGCCAACACAAGTAAAAATAAGAATTCCTACAGATACAATAGGGCCTTCGCACTGTAAGTGCTCGGGCCCTAAAAATAGGGACAACATTTTACAGCTTACCAGTGCAAGATAAAGTAACTTCAGTTCTTATATCCTCATTGGAAGCTTTGTGTCCATCGAAGGAGGAAGAGCATGGTAAGGCCTTGACAGTGTTGCTGCATGTGTGGGCTGCTGTCTATGCTACTGAAACAGCCAAGCACAAGAACAGCGCACAAAGGACATTTGAGTTCCCAGTGTAAATAAATGCTGAGCTGTTGGTCATACGGAAGACTCTTCTTAGCTTTCTCATCATTTTCCCACAGTAGGACAGAATACAACTTAGAGAAGATTATGTTTCTGAATTTCACACATCTTTCTAGGAACATTCGTCAGAGACATTTTTTCAATGGTTGATTGATGAAGGCTTGTGTTTTTCTGAGAAATAGCTCCAAAGTCTTCTGCCCCAATCCATTTTTTTTTTATTTTTTTTGGCTGAAACACTGACTGGGAGCTGTCTTGTCTTGTATTCAGTTATGTCACGTACGATATCTTCCACATATTTTTAATTTTTTTTACTTATCAAGGCCCATATGATCACACTCCACCTTCATGCAACACTGTAAAGGCCAGGGAGTCATTGTTGTGATTTTGGTCCAGTTCATGGCCAAAGACAAACAAGCAAGCAAAGAACTGCACTGTGTTTCTTCTGAACAATGTGTAACACATTTCCTGCTAATTTTGATATTATTTATTCAGGTACACACTGCCTGCATTTTAATATGGCCATTTTTAAGTTTTTTGAATGATTATTTTGTTACACTATTTAATAATATAAAAATAACATACTGTACATATTGACGTGTGATACAAGTGACATTCCCAGGAGATTTACTGTGTAGAGAAGCCAACCAGCCAGACGCTTTAACTGGCTGGTGACTCCACGTAGAGAGCTTACATGGATGAAGTACTTGTGAAATGAAAGGGTTTTTTTTGCCTTCATGGAAGAAACTGTGGTTACCTCTGCTTACTGGTATATGATCTGGATTTGGGAAGAAAATGTGGATTAAGAGTTGGATTTCCTCAAATCCGCTTTGGTTGAGACTGAGACTGAATTATATAATTCGAAGATGTATTGTCTATTAAAATACAGGCTCTGATATCACCAGTGGTCCAAATTTAAAATACTTTTTTCTTTAATGTACATAAAGCAAAAAAGCCTTTTCTAAATCACCCTTATCTTCCTAAAAAGCAAATGTTTTATACCAAAACCACACAATAAAAGACAAACTAAAAGTTTCTTTTTTACAGATTTCTTACCGCCTAATTTCAATTTCCGTTTCAATAAAGATCAAGCTATACATGACCTTTTAACCTTTCTGGTGTCATGAGTCTCTGGTCAGTTGACTGCGTCTGTTTTTCATGGTTGCAGAGTTGCATTTGCTTCATATACATAAAGGGTAAGAGGGACATCTCAATTTATGAGGGTGCATGTCATTGTATGTTTATAGGTTGTGTTTTGCACCTTATTAATACTGTGGCATCATCAGATACAGTGTGTCTAACACAATGCAAAGTATCAAAAATATTGTGATCCTTCATAGCTCAAAGAATCCCAATCTATGAGGTATTATAAGTTGGAATTTAAAGTAGACATATTTTAGCTTTTTTTCAGAGATAAAATACTGAAGCTCCCTTTTCAGCCATGTTTTTAAGACTCTGTTCTTAACAGAAGCTTTTTGGGAATGGAGCCAGGATATTGACTTGACTCAATCTATCTCCTCAGTGGGCCTAGCATCTTATAGAAATCAGTGTTACAGCTTTAATCTATCCTTTTCTAAAGTAAAGCAAACACAGCATGATCGGGTGGAGATAAAGCTTGCTACTCTGATGTGTGGCACTGTCCCGCCACACTGAATGACAACAAATGTATGTCAAACTTTTTGATTTGGGAAGAATTTGAAACAAAATACATGATCTGAAACACAGATTCAAGTTTTTATTTTTCCATTAAAAAAAGTCATTATCTTATTCACAAATTATATGATGAAATAGTTCCTGCCAGTATTTAAATGCGTCCTTTAATTGAAATAGACATTTTTGTGCACTTTGAATTTCAGAACAATTCTGCAATCTGCGGTGAAATCATGCTACATGCAGTGTTAAACATATGAAACAATAGCCACATTGTTTGATGTTGCTTTTGTTGGATGTTTGCTCTGTCAGTCAGGCGTGATGTACAGTATGTTTATGCGTGTCTCAGTAGCTCTCAGAGTATGAGTAATGTGTCAGCGTCACATTCGCAGAAACTCTAGCGTATCACACACGGCTGGATTTACGTCCTCAGGACTGAACTGGTGTTGGCTCTTCTAACCTCCACTGGACATGCCAGCTTCATTGGTTTCTTGGGCATGAAGAAACAAACCAGTGCTCAACAGCTGAAATGATTAACTGGGGCTGCACTCTGAGAATGGAGGGCTCCATCAGCAACATGAGGCACTATCTCGCAAATATTGCAAAACTAGGCTGTTTAGGGCTTTATACTCAAGCATCAGAATTTTGAATTGGATTGTAAATTTTACAGAGAAGGAGGCTAACTCAGGAGAGACGTGGTCTCTTTTTTCTTCAATATTTTTATCCCCTGATTTTTTCCCATTTTATCACCCAGTGCTCCTACCTAAGTATCAATCCTGGGTATTTCTCTCCCTCTGCCAACCCCAGGAGGGCCCTGCACCGAGCTCAAGCTTCTTTCTTGCTGGAGGAGTGAGGCACTGTGAGGCCCGACAAAAACAGGGCTGGGCTTCCCTGGCCGGAATTAGTGTGGAAGGATCGCGTTATTCCCCCCTCAGGTGCCCCGGCTGGCCAGAGGGGGCATGTATAGCCCAGGATTGCTGCATGTTTTTGTGAGGGTAGCTCACATTAGCTACCCAAGGGAACATGGGGAGAACATGCAAACTCCACACAGAAAGGACCCTCTTTGTGCCCGCCTCTCTTGCTGATTCCTGTCAGCACTCGCGCTGCTGCATTTTGGATCTGCTGGAGGATATTCAGAGAATTACTCGGACATCCTGCTAATAATACCTTACAGTAATCTAGTCTGGGAGATACAAACGCGGGAATTTGTTTTTTATCATCCCTCTGGCTCTGGGAGAGGATGTTCCTAATCTTTGCGATATTACGGAGATAGAAAAACATTGTTTTACAAACCTGATTAATATGCTGTTTAAACAACAAATCCTGATTGAGAATAACTTCAAGGTTTCGTACAGTTGCACTGGAAGCCATCAACACCATCTAATCCCTTCCTAAAAGGCTTGGGACCAAAAACAATACCCTCTGTTTTATCTGAATTTAGAAGCAAGACATTTCCAGACATCCAGTCCTTGATGTCCCTGCCTGACATGCCTGAAGTTTAGCTAATGGTTCTGTTTCATCTGGCTTCATAGACAAATAGAGCTGCGTATCATCAATATAGCAATGAAAATGTATGTCGTGATTCTGGATTATACTTCCCAAGGGCTGCATGTAACGCTTAGTTGTAGATAAGACCCAAATGCAGGAGAGCCGGAAGGCAGGAGTTCCAAGGGAGGTGATTATTAACTTAAATCAAAGAAAAGCGCTGCTTAGCAGGGTTGACAAAAAGAAACACACGAGCCAAAAACCAAAAAGCCTTACAGGGAACATCCAGGGAAGAAACAGTACGGACCAACAGGGAGCAAGGGAAAGACATAACCAGATATACAGAAGTTTTAAGGAGATACAGGTGCAGACGATCGAGGCAGAGGGGAAACAGGAAAGGCAACTGAAACACTGAACTGAAACACAAAGACACGGGTTTCAAAATAAAACATGAACTGAATAACCAAACTGTGACACTGCATGTATAAACTGAACAAGAGTTTTGCAGTTGGCATTCATCACTTTAAGTGCCCAAACATAGGCAATCAAACCTTCCCCTTTAAGTGGACTGTGAACTGCCGCTGAGCAAACTCAGGCGTGCTTGCTTCGCTCTTAAGGCTGTGAAATGGTTCAGTAATTATTTTTTTAGATCAATGTGGTGCCTAAATGTAAAGAGCTTGGGTAAGTTCTCTCTTTTGCAAAAGCAATAGCTTCAGACTGCGTTCATGTAATTTCAGAACTCCTCACGGACACATTCTCAGGAGGTGAAGTACAGGGTGGGCTTGATCACAGCTGTTGGTATCTGTTGAAAGCATGCACTGATATACCGTATTTTCTGGACTATAAGCCGCACCTGTATATAAGCCGCATCTGCTCTATTTAAAAAAAAAAGATATGCAAGCCGCAGATATTTATGTTGTTAGATTAGATATTTACTACATGTGCAGAAGGATTTTGAACTGTAAATAATGTACATGTTTGTACCTAAATAGATCCTTTCCTAACAGTGTCTTTTAACACGGCAGCAACTTTGCTGATTAAAACTGGACAGAACCAAGAGAAAATAACTGGTATTTATTTATCTATTTATCTGTTTGAAATCTGCTTCTACCTACTTCTATCTGCTAAAGAAGAAGTAGCGTATTCTTCTTTGCATTTATTTTGTCTTAGTTTTTATTCTAATTCCAGTTAGCACTCCCCCTAGCGGTGGAAGAAAAATCCACAGAATAGCCGCACCTTTGTATAAGCCGCATGGTTGAAAACCTATGAAAAAAGTAGCGGCTTATAGTCCAGAAAATACGGTATATATATTTATGTATATGGACAGATAATAACCTCTTCATTATTGTGCAAAGTAAAAACTGTCCATACTCCCTACTTGAGCGTTGATCCAGTGCACCACACACCTCCTGGGTTTGTCAGGCATCATTGCTTCCAGACAAAAGCACTGCAGGAAGCAGTGTATTCTGTTGTCATTTTTGCTCCTTGTTCACAGAGATTTTTCAAAAAATCTCTTAAACTTTTGATCATTTTATTTATTGTGAATTAATTAGATAAAAGGTGTGAAAATATCTGATGAAATTGAGATTAATTATATTGTTTTGAGTCAAGTAGTATGAAGTAAATCTAGCCTTTCAAGACTGTTTCCACTGGTAAGCTGACTCAAGCCACACTGACTAAATCTCCACTAAGACTGAGTGGTTGGAGTATATTTGCCATACTCCTTCCCACATCTCCCTCACTGCCTCTTGATTACCCCGAGGCGCATACGAACTTGCTTATTATAAACATGAACCCCTCGCCCAAAATAAAAACCGTCTCCAACTTATAACACACCAGCTCTTCTGAGAGGATGAGCATCAGAATGCAGCGTATAATGGGAGACTTTAGTGTAGGTGTGTTTGTTTGTTCTTGTATGACTGGTTTGGGGGTGTAGACCTTTTGAGTACGTGATTTTTCGTAGTCTTTTAAAGTTTAGTTTAGGGGTTAAAGACGTAAAGACATTCAGGTTTGACCTTAGAGGAAGATTGGCATTCAGCATTTAATTGTGATCTTTCAGGTTGGTGCGACATGGCTGGAGGAATCCATTATGTCAGTAAATGTCTTCGCGGAGACGGCCATATGTGCATGTTTTTGTGTGACTGTGACTTCAACAGCTGAGCGGCTGTGTCCTTTGCCAAGGACTGTGACTCCCATTAAAATAATGCACTAATGCCTTGACAAAGGGCACATGTGCTGCATGAGCTTACGCGCACGTTGAGACAATGCTCATGCGCACGCACTCTCGGTGCTGTCGTTTATGTCACCTGAATGAGCAGAGGTCTGTTCACTGCTGCCGAATGATGTCACACAGTATGTCCGTACAGTCTGCTCCCCCGTCACGCTGCTCACATTTATCATGTGGTCCTTCTGATCCAAAACTGTGCTCTCTTTTTCCTCACACATCATCTTGTCTCTGGACTCGTCCAACATGAGCCAGAAGCGCCATGCTCCATTAATTAATCACTTGCCACAGGCTGTCATTTCCCCACTCAGAGCCAACTAAACACTTGCTTTAACAGGTTTGCAGAGGTCTTAGTTGTAAAATGACAGAGATAAAAGTTGGAATCAGGTTCGATTTTTGCAAGCTGGTGCTGTAGTTTGGATATTTTGGGGTGGTATATGATTAAAATGACACATAATGAAGGTGCTGTGACTCTCCTTCAGTAAGTCTACGTCTATAAAAAAAACATGTTGCATTATGTGCAGATATCTCTGTTTTATATGCTTTTATGTATTTTCCATGGAACTTGTGTTTCATCAGATTTGAACTTTGATGAATATTATGTTACGCTGCTCCACTTGGCTTCCCAACAGCATAGTGCAGTGATGCTGTTGCACAGCAACGGGCATCAAAAGCTACATTAAATATTAGCAACAACAGTTTAGTAATGTTGCAATTTTTTCATCATATTTCATGCCTTTATTCGCAAAAAGTTATCTCCATTAGCAGAACCCAACACCAATGTTGACCCTCAATCTTTCCTTTTATTTGACTACAGACATGCTTTTTTTGTATAACCTTTGGATAATCCTTTATACTGACTATAGGCCAAGGCAGTGCCATTGAATAATTATTATATTATTACATTAATTAGAATGGTATTTAATAATTTCCTATTCTAAATGAACATCTGATTGTATGTACTATCATAGTGATGATGTCTTGTAACTCTTGACATTAAGGAACTTAATTGCGTTTTTATTGTATTCTTTTTTTATTATTTGTTGATTGTGATGTTTTTATTGTGTAAAACAGGTGTCGCTTGAAAATGAAAGCCTGTGTATCAATGACACTAACTTTTTAGTATAAATAAATAAATTATTCATTATTATTCAATAGCGCTCAACCAGTACCGTAGTGTGAAAACAAGGCCAGTACAGGTTCAGCCAGCGGTGGCTTCATGCATGACCAGTTCATTAGCAGAACGGGGGGGGCTCTCTGGCTCCGACTGGAGCTGTGTGGGCAAAAGGCTGTGTGGGCAAAAGGTCGCCTTGAGAGCCTTTAGGTACATAGGAGCGGCCCTTGGCAGCACAGGCTCGTCGCTGAGAAATGAGTGACAACGATACACTATGTCACATTAGCCTTCAATACGACCTGAAAAGGAGCTACATTTACTGCTGGAGAGGCCTAAATATAGTTGGCAACCCTGCTGCAGTACTGGCGGGCTTGTGTTGTCAATGAGTCCCATGACATAAACGCACCTTGTCATAGGTTTAAGGGGAAGGCAACGATAATGCAGCCCATTGGGTTAATTGAGGAGCGTTTGAGAAACTTCGGATTCTTTTGTGTTTCTTTGTGATCCTAAAGGTCCTGAAATAAAATGCAGAAGAATCATTGTCAATTGGAAATGAGAGTGCGAAGAGTGAGAATGAGGTGCGGGTTGAAATCCTACGAGTGCAGCCCTAGTATGCAACTCGCTGTTTTGAAGTGGTTGCAGTGCTCACACTACATGACTGATCAACAACTAGGGGTCACACACTACACAAAAGATTACCTGAAAATCGACAAAGGGAAGAAACTGCAGTTCAAAAATACTGAAAATTGGTAAAGGAACAGATTAGCACCCACAGGCTGCAAGGTTTGTCTATGCTACAGTGAGTAGGGGGTGATTACAAAATGATTCGTAATAAACGATAGCTACCTACTAATTGTGGCAACGTGTATTGTTCTTCATTCAGCGTTCACAGTTCCACCCTTTCTTTATCACTTATTGTTGTAGCTCAGATGTTTGTCATGCTAGATATCTGTTAGCAGTCGGAGAGGTTTTATTGACGCATTTGCAAGTGTCTTTGATGGATCTTTGAGTTTTCAAACATAATGATCAAGTACTGATCAAGTGACTGGATACAAACCAGTCTGCACCCTTGGTAACTGGCAAATAGGGCATTAAATTGTCAGCTGAGATGTGAGTACATGTTCTCAGCCAGCATAACGTCCTCTTCTTTGTTTGAAAGGTGGACTACAGTACATCAATAAATATGTTTAACTCTTCGTGGATTTTCATGCGTGTTATTAACGGTTGTGTATCACTGTGCTCTGCTTCCATTATTTTTGATTTTATGAATTTTCATCCAATATATCTGTGCCAGTCCCACCAGTGTGTCTTTTAGTCAGGTCATAACAGCAGAGCTGAGACTCTGGAGGCGGCTGTAATGTTTTCTAAGATGCGTTAGCTTTTAGATGCTGGGAAACAAGATAGAAGTGTGAAGCAAGTCTGAGTGAGGGCCACTGGCACTGGAATGATGTGCAATCATCCAGCTGTCAAGGTCTCAGGCTGTCATTAATGTATGCTGTATACTTGTGAATGTGATGGAGTCTGACTGTTCGGCTCTCCACTTCAAAGTTGTCGAGTTATAGTGAACTGCTGTACAAATTTCCTTGCCACCTCATCCTGCCTTGCAGCAGGTTATGAAACAGGCTGACAAATGCAACACAAAACTACAAGCACATCAGGCTATATATAATGATTTCAACCTGTTATTAAACAAGTCGTAAGATTTATCCCATTCCACAGAAGAGGGGACATGGCATAGCCGGCTAAATGTGGTATCAAGAAACTTTCATACCCAATGAGAGAAGCAGCAAGGTCAGTTTTCTAAATGAAGGCATACATTCATCCATTTTTCTGTCAGCTTCATCCTGTTCAGGGTGGAAGGCTGAAGAGTCCAGCAGGTTGGCGGTCCACCAGGCTGTGGTTCAACAACCTAAACGTGGGCAACAGGAAATAGAGTTTGAACTAAAGAGACTTAAATAGAGAAGAAAATTCAAAGCAGTTCAAAAAAATACACAATGTCAATCCAAAAACTGCCAAGACAATTTTTTACAGAATAGACCCCTTGCTTTCTGGCGAAATGAACTGAAAGATTTAAACAGATTTGTTTTTTGTGGGTTTTATTTTGAGTCTGGTCAGTATCAACGTATCATCAAGCTCCAAGACAAAACCCCACCCTCAGTATTGATGTAATGTAAATTCATTGCAGCTGTCCACTGTAGTGATGGTAAAACTGACAACATCAGTTGATTATAGGCAACTTTTGAATGTTTTTACAGTCTGCTCTTCAGTTGAACTCTCTGCAGTGTGGGCTGACTCCAATGGTTCAGAAGATATCTGCACAGTATAAATGTGAAGGGCTACAAGTTGGACTTTTTGCATAAAACTCAATGTGTTCCTCACCTTTGCATTTCAGACCCCTTAATTTTTCTATATTAATTAATGATTTGCTTAAGGACACTAAAGCAAAAAGAAAAAAAAATGCCTCTATGCTGATTACGCTATAATTCGTATCTATATACACTACACCTACACTACAGAAAAGGAAGTCATTTTACATTGCATTGTGTTTTTTCTTTACAGCACACAGCATCTAAAATCCTTTAAAGGAAATAGCCCCTAAAAAGATAGTTATTTCATTGTTTTCCCAATGGGGACATTTAGTATATGCATCCTGCCTCCTCTATTTTATGAAACTTCAATTAAATGCACAATGCATCCTTATACGTAATTAAATATGCAGTCTCTTTTTCATTATTATGGCCTTTTTATCATAAATTGTGAGTTGGTCATCGTTGTACCAAAAAGCAAAGTGGTTATTTATCTGCTCCTCTGTCAGATGCCACCAGTATTTCTACGCTACATATATTTATATAATTGATTTAAATATTTCTATAGTCGGTTCAGGGCTGCATAAACTCTCTGAACTCCTTGACAGGATAAACATTTGTAAAGGTTTTTTCCTGTTTAAAGACAACATGGCTGTTAAATGCATGTTTTGTTTTGCTTGCTTCTAATTTTGTTTTTGCGCTATTTGGGGCTGTTTCCAGGTGGAGGCTACGTGGTTGACAGGAGAGCTTAGGGCGACAAAATAAAAGCAAACACAACAAAAGTCTGATTAAGAAGTTAAAAGAGCTACAGAGTTATTTGAAAATCCTCAGTGGGTCATTACTGCGAAGTGTACATTTTATATCTCACTTAATCATGTGATAAAATTGATAAAACAGTAAAGAACATCTAACAGTGTAGCTTAATTATCTCCATCTGACTTCTAGGCTCACTGGCTCTACGGCACGCTGTCGCAGTTTCTCTTCATCATATTGTGCATCTCAGCTCCACACAGCAGCCATCTTTCACTCCCCGCCTGCTGGCTCGCCAAATGTGCGCTGGAGAGAAAGCATTGCACTCTATTAAAGCTTTTTTTTACCAGCTGAGACCAAATTACAGACTTTGTTTCACTGGGAAACACACATGTACCCGTGAGTCACCCAACTCACTCACCCTGTCAGCAAGTGTGCGTGTGCAACATACCGCATGTTTTCGTGACTGTGTGTGGTCACAGTTAATTTGAGAGGCAAAGTTAAGTTCATATAAAGGTGGGTGGACTTTTAATTTTAGACAGGCATAAGAAAAAAAGAAAAAAAAAGTTATTTTCTCACTCTTTTTTGCTCCGTTCCTCTTTTCATTGCTTCTGGGCTGCAGCTTATCTTAGTTTGACTCATTTTTCATAGCGAGGGGGATCCAAGTATTGGATTGGTTAGAACAATAATGAGGAGATTAATGTCCTTTGTGGGACAGTTCACATTTGGAATCAAGATGGAGTTTTTTTTTCCTCCTCCCCTGTTACAGGGGGGCTGTGATGAACTTTGCTGCTGGAGACGGTGATGGATGAATGTCAGAAGAAGAGATGGGAGTGGAAGACTGGGTGATGTTAGTTGAAGGGGATGAAGGCGATTAGCTTCAGCCGTGGTGGAAAGAAAGATGAGGGGAGCTACACCGAAGGAGAGGAACGAGAAATAGAGCCCACGGGAAACAGTGAACAGAGGGAAGGAAAAATAAAATCCAGCACCACAACTCATTGTCTCCATCTTGCCCCTGCCATTAATCTCCCAAATGGCAGCTGCCTAACACACACACACACACACACACACACACACACACACACACACACACACACACACACACACACACACACACACACACACACACACACACACACACACACGGAGCTCGGTATAGCCTGTGTACACGCTGATTCCCCGGTGATGAATCACGGCACGGCGTGGCATTTGTTCGAGGTGTTGTTCTCCTGCGTCGACAGGCGCTACAAGCTCTTTGCATTATGTTTGTGTGCGTGAGTGGGGGGCAGGGGGGTGGACGGGGGCGCAATCATATGGGCAGGGGTGCAGGCTGAGTTGTGCGTGCTGATGTGCACCCTACAGATGTGGTTCAGGAGTACACAGACCCATGGAGACGCGCAAACAGAAGCGGCGTCATTACAGGCCGCGATGAGAGTCTTCAGCTGATGAAACAGTCGTCTTCAGTCCCGCTGAGCAAAATGCTTCAAAACGCTCCTGTTTTGTTTATCATTATTTTGAAACTGAACATTATGTGTTGCAGCCTTTACTTTCTCTTTATCCAGATTTTCAAACCGAAGCTGCTGTTTGCGCCTGACACTGTTTATTTAACTGTAATTCAACAAGATTTCATAGATGTTTGAGTAGAGGATGATGATCAAAGAAGAACTCATTAAATTCAGTTTATTTTAAAAAATAAATAAAAGTTAAACAAATTACTTTTTATCAGTAATTCATTTTCTGAAAATATAAGCTTTAAAACCGCATTTATTTCTTAATCTTTGAAAATAAAATGAGTAAGTCACTCGTGTTCAGGGTCATTCGGTACATGAATAAGCTGCTGCCCATAAAGTTGCACAAAAAAAAAAGACAAAAATAATTTAATGAGAAGAAGTAAAAAAAAAAAGATTTATCCCAACTTCATAGTTATCAGTGTTTAAGAGACACTTTTTCAGGACTCCAAAAGTGCATAGCTACATACAAAAATGCATTTGCACGTACAGCAACAACTAAAGACATCTTTTGTTAGTGTATTGGTGTATTAGTATTGTTATTCGTTGTTGAGTTCTAGGCAGCACTAACAACCGAGGTGTTCTTGTTACGCCCGACTTGTGGGGGTTTCTGACATTTTTCTCTCAACATGTCTCCAAACTCTTAAAGATTTCTGAATCCCTTCGTCCCGCTGGACTTTTGGGCCCCAAATTTGTTGCTGGTCATGTACTGTAAGTGGCAGTGACTTCCCTTCTCTGCCGTGTGTGGGTGTGTGTTTGTGAAAAAGACAAGGGTTTGAATTACGCTAAAATGTCAAGATAATCTCCTGATTTCATCATTTCTCTGATACATTTATACCGCTGCCTGTAAAAACTCTGACACTCTGAGCTGTGGTTTCATTTCCTCCCACTGTGGAGCATCATCCCACCACGACTGCAGCTTACTTGTGACAGTTTGATAAACACCTGTCTTGTGCAGCCTTTTTATTTCAGTGTCCTTTTGGGTCTTTTCACTCAGATTCTTGTTTTGGGTGCTCAGCTCTAAATATTTGCTTAGATAAATCCTCCAGGTTGCTTCTGGACAGCCTGAAGCATGCAGGTGTCTGTGGGCTGTGGGTTTTTACAGGTTCACAGATGGAGTTCCTCCCCAGCACAAGATCCTAACTGATCGACATCCTTGCCAGATTTACACTTAAATGTGAAAGCTTTTGTGAGGACATCTTGTTGTCAGGAATTGTTACTTTTATTTATTTTTCATAAATTAGTACATTTGCTGCTCCAAGTTTCCCTCTCATGAAAACTTTATGATGAACCCACTTTTATAATATAAAGCCATCATTTACACACACTTTCTTTCTTATGCATGAAAAACGCACTGATGCTGCTGCTGCTGATGTAACACCTTAATTTCCTGCAAAGGATTAATAAAGTATCTTATCTTATCTATCTTTACATTCACAAAGTTAAAACAACCTCAGTGAGCACATGTAGGGGCCCTACCCCATCCATAGTAGTTATGTGGAGTCTAAACAGAGTCCGTCGTCCTGTGGTCTGACATTATTTGCTATGATGCTGCACATTCTGACTCATATCTACTCTGATTCAGGCCATTTTGATCCCTACTAAAGGTAATAAAGTAGAAGTAATAAACTAAGGAATTCTCTAAGGGCTCTCATCTGATGTCATATTCATGTTTTTCTGAACTAATAATTCAGTGTTGATGATGATTCTGACCTGGACTTTGCGTGAATTACTTGTTTTGGATTAAAGTGAGTGGATCTCAGCATTTTCCCCAAACTACTTATTGATTTTCGCCTGGATGCAAATGATCAAACCTGAGTTATATCTGATTTGACGGGCCTCTGAAAGTGGTTCCACACATGCAGGCGGCCCAGAATGACAATTACTCAGGTATCCGACTCAGATGGGATTTCCTCATTTTCATGACACTAGATGAAACTGATTTGGAGGACCAGATGGTTGGACTTTATCACATCAGGTTGCAGTAAATGCATTTTTTTAAAATATGATCTAAGGTCATTTATATTTTTACTCATATTTAACTGTGTGGAAACTTATTATAAATTGAGATGAAAGACACGAGCCCCCTGACACACTGTCAAAAGTAGAGTGATGTCTTTGTTTCTTTTTTCCCTGCGCTTTCTATGTTTTATGACCCTCATCTCGTATACCTCCCTCTGGTGCCTGAAAAAGGCCGAGACAGTTCCTGTGTTTACCATTTGTCTGAGGCTTGACAGCTATCACCAGCGTTGGCTCTTACTTATCCAGAAGGGACTCGATACAGCACTTGCTGCAGCCTGTTCAGCTTATTTCTTCAGGTGAACAAATGACAGCAACTGAGAGGAGAATGTAAACATTTGCATCAACTTAGATCTTCTCTCACGTGGACTAATGTGGACAACAGTGAGAGGATTGTTCAGGGAAACTAATAAAAAGATCAGCATTATTAAAACAGGGGGCGTGGCTTCTGCTGGCTCATACCTTGTTTAATTTTAGGTTTTGTAACAAATATATATTCTGAAAAAGGCTGACATATTTCTTGATGTAATAGTGTCTTATTTGCAGGATTTATACAGTGTATAGACATGCAAAGAAATGTAATAAGCATGCATGTGCTTCTACAGATGACAGAAAAGTAGTATTACTATATCGTTTTCTTAAAATATGTTTACATGCTTAAATGTTAAAAGAAATGTTCTCATAATTTATAAAGCATTTGGTTTTAGCTGCTATCTCTTTGGCTGAGTTCAGATTACAGTCCCGTTATTTTTGGACAATCAGAATCCAAGCTTTCAGCACGACCATTTATACGACACATCACAAATGTGTCAGATAACATCCGTGTGGCTTTTTCTGACGTCCCACATGGTTGTGATGCATACATGGAGGGTATTAAACTGGGTTGCAATATCACAAATTGTTGAGTGGAGTTGATGCAAATTTTTGCAAATTGCAGAGGATTTTACCATGTACTGCTTTATGTCTGTTTATCATCTGTTCATATACTACTATATTAAATTCATATATATATATATATATATATATATATATATATATATATGTGTGTGTGTATGTACTGTATATATCCTGGTGAAACAGAGAAACTGAGTTGTTTTTGTGCCGTCAGATCCATCAGTCTGGTCGATATAGCTGCCTTTTTAGTCAGCCTGATTCTGATTGACACGTGTCTTTGATTTAAATCAATACTGTATAACAACCTTTAGCTTTGTTTTTTGACAAATATAATTTCACAGCCTTGTTTCACTACGAACTTTTGTTGTTGTTTGGACCCAGATGTAGGAGAGAGCAGGAGGCAGGAATTCCAAAAAAGCAAAGATTTATTTAAGCAAACAAAAAGCGCTGCTTTGCAGGATGGCAAAAACCTGAAACAAGAATCCAAAACTACTAAACACGAGGGAAAACACGGAGGGACAAAACAGTACAGACCAGCAGGGAGCAAGGGAAAGACAAGACCAGATATACACAAGGGATAACGAGACACAGGTGCAGACGATCAGGGCAGATGGGAAACAAGAAAGTCAAACAAGAACTCAAACACAAACACACGGGCTTCAAAATAAAACAGGAAGGGTCAAATCCTGAAAGAACTCATGCCATTTCCAGTAGAACTGTATCACTTGGCCCACATTCAGGCTTGTGAGCTTAGAGGACGATTTAATGAGGTCATAGCGTAATGTACAGATCCAGTATTGACACATTGCTACCCGTTGACCTCTTCCACCACACTGCAACACACACGCAGCACTGCACACTGAAGTTTCATCCTTGTACAAACACACAGGAAACATTTGCCCCACGTCAATTAAAACACTAATTTTATGTACAGTAGATGCATAAACACACAAAAAAAACCACACAATCAAATCCTGCCTGTTGTTTCTCGGTGTGCGCTGTGCCGTCCAGCTTTGCTAGCTCAGCCGTTTATTTCTCAGTTCAGCCGTGCTGGACCGAAGCGAGACATGATTGGAGCGTTTGCAGACATGCCGCTTGAATCAGAGGTGCCAAACATCCAGCCTATGGGGATCACGGGTTGCTTCTGGGGCTGGACATTGCCAGACAGAGAGGAAGGGGAAGAGCGGGGATGAGATGAAAGGACAGAAAAAGGCATAATTGAGCTTCAGAGATGCCGAGTGAAGTAGACTGAGAGTGAGTGAAATACGCTACCAGCTCAGGGAGAAGAAGAGGAGGAAATGGAAATGAAAAAAGATGGTTGCTTTTCCCTAAAAAAAAAAACAAAAAAAAACCTAAAGCATTAAAAATCACTCTCTGTGGGCACTCACACCCCCACTTTCCTCTTTGATGCTGGTGCTGCTATCGCTGCGAAACCCGGCCTTGACCGAGCTGCCGTCATTTTCTCGGTGCTCATATATTTATGCCCTCGGATACGGCAAAGACAACAAAACACAGACAGCCTTGTATGTATTCATGAAGAGGCTGGAGAAAAAAATTAGCCTCTGAATATATAGTGGGGATTTATTTATTTTTTAAAACCCTTTTAAGCTAAACAACCAGAATCAGAAATACACAGACAGCCCCCTATAATAAAGGGGCAACGCTGCATCGTTGGTCAAAAGCTGTGAGATTCAAGCTTTTTGGACTGTCTTCTTTTCAGCTGGTGTGCTTCCGTATCAGTAAATTAACAAGTCAGGAACACCACAAGAGGACCTGGAGGCAGAGTGGTGACATCACCAAAATAAGAGTTTCAGAGTTTTAGAAGTCAAGGCAAGTCAGGTTTATTTCTACCGCTCGTTTAAAACAACTTCAGCTGGCCAACATGACCAAAGGAGACCAAAGTGCTGTCCAGAAAATTAAAAATCCCCAAATCAACAATAAAATAAGCAAATGTATCTAATAAAGCAAAATAAAGGGATAAAAACAAGTGTCCCCACCAGGGAATGTCTGCTCTGCCTCGTTAAAGATACACACCCAGCCTAGTAAAGGCCACGATAAACTCAGACATGCAACGACGTGCCGTCATTTATTGAACAAAAATAAAAAATGATACAAACTTCTGAAACATTGTCTGATGATTTGGGGATGTTTTGATGTTTTGACCTGGGCACTTTCCAGTCAGTAGGTCAAGCAGGAAGTCTGTAAAACCGAGTTTTCTGCAGGCACGAGTGCTAATCCGTGTGACGGCTGCAGCTCGGTGGAAATCATTTCAGGCAACAGAACAACAAGCTCACCAGCAAATCAACATTAGCATGGCTGATGATTAAAGGAAGAGTTTTAGGGTAAAGTCCACCCTGAGCCCACCTGAACTTAAATTTCTTCATGAACTGAAACAATGCTGCAAAGAAAAAGAGGCTGAAATTCCTCCAGAGCAATATGAGAAACTGATAAAGTCCTAGAGAATATGACGAATTATTGTAGTAAAGAAGGGTTTGCAAAGCATTGAATCATGGGAGTTTTTATTATTGCCCACAAAATTTGTCCTTTTTGGCTTTATTTTTCTTAAATAAATTGTGGCTCAGAGGAAAAAGTAATATTTTCTCATTGATCTGAGATTATGTTTGCCTAATACTTAGACCCACTGCGTAATTATGAAAAAGAAATGAATCATTATATTAAAAGGGAAAAATAAAGGTTTTGTACAGATTCGTTCATGTCTTTTTAAAATGAGTTTTTGTCCTTACTCGAAACGTTAGATCCTGGGTTGAGCTAGACAAGTGATGAAGATTTCGTGAGGGTGACACACCTCTTTCCTCAAAACCCAGGAACAGTGACGTCTCATAATTGTATTAAGCAACCAATTCACGTGGCACTTTGGGCTAACATTACTATCACACATTTAGAGACTTTATCAATAATGACATTAGATGGAGAGATCTCCCTCATACTCACTGAGATCCACGACTGGCGCGTTGGTTGACACACAGCAATTTCAAGAGAACAATCAGCTACTCAATCCCCTCTCTGAAGAGGCTAGAAATAGGATTTGCAGTATTTATGCATCAAAACACGAGCGGTGGCTTGTCATGGCGTTATGAATATTTGTAACTTGGGGTACGATTCCCTGCTGAAGCTGTGCAATTACCCTGTTACTGTTCAGCACATTAAACAGAGGATCCATCATGTGTTTGCGATATTGCAATTTTCTTTTTGAATTTATACATCCAGTAATTTAATTTTCAGTTCTTCCAGAGAGCTGCACGATTTTTCATTACTAATATTACAATTTCAGATTAAAGGTCACCGCTTGGTATTAAGATGACATAGACTACGTTCACACTGCAGTTCCCAAGTGACCCGAATCCGATTTTTTGCTCATATGTGACTCAGATCTGATTTGTTGTGACAGTGTGAACAGCACAAGTCACATGGAATCTGATCTTTTCAAATCAGATTCAGGTCGCTTCCATATGTGGTTCTAAATCGGATACAGGTCTGATGTTTTGCAATGCGACCTCAGTGTGAACAGCCAGGTTGGAATTAATGCGACTTTGATGTCACTTGAGAGCGACCATTGTCATAATACTGCGCTGGCGGGGGCGGGAGTCACTCGGAAGCGATCGGAAAAGATGTTCATCACATCATGATCCCACCACTCCTGACTCCGAGTCCGCATCCACACACACCTCTCTACAGACGAGGCAGCCATCGCTCCACAAAAAGCCATTATTAAAAATGCGGCTTTCTTTCTCCTCCTCCTCTTCATTAACACTTGCTCACAGTTTCGTCGGCTTCCACCACACAACAACTTCAAAATATACCCATGTACGCTCACTTCTGTTACCTCCATGTTTACGGCCGTATGACGGCGTGCTGCGTGTGACGTCTTTGTTATTGTTCCTCTGCGCATGCGGGTCAGTTCAGGGCCACGAGGCTTTCACACTCGAGTCTGATATAGGACACATTTTAAAAGATAATGTGAAAAGCCACACAAAAAAATGGGATATGGGAAAAAAATCGGAATTGAGCATTAAGACCTGCAGTGTGAACGTAGTCAAAGGCACCACCTTTATGGAGAAAGGTAAATGTTTTCAGATGTTTCCCAGCTCCATCAGCTTGTTACTGAACTGCTTATCTCTACGGCTTCATTAGTGACCAGCATGAGAGCATGAAGGATGCTCCTCCTTGCTTTGTACATTTGCCTTATAGGTTTTCTCATTAATATCCTCACTTTTAATACAGAGAGCCGGCCGGTGCCACCTGCTTAATGCGAGATGAGAGTAGCTAATGAGACCAAACGTGTACGGACATTAGCGTGGCCCTGCACTTGTGTGTCATCACACTAACGTTGTCACTGTGTTACTGTGCTCGCAAAATGATGCCAAGTCCATGTAGTTATCACCTTTTATTGATTTCTGTTTTAGCATGTTGTAGGGCTCAACTTAAAGCTGGTGGTACTGACAGTCTCAGCACATCATATATCGCCTGTTTGTTTCAGGCTGGTTACACAGAAATACACGTGCTGTGCTGGGATTTGTCGTGGCGGAGGACCAGAGCGGGGACGGTGAGGCAGATTTAAACAGACCAGAAGCATGTAATGAGAAATGAAAAATGCAGAAAGCAAAGCTAATATTGATTAACTGGGTTCGCTAGGAAAACCGAGTCCAAGGTAAAACAGGAGTGTGCTGAATATGGAAAGATTAGAGAACAACATTAAAAACAAACAAAAACATTCATAGGTCAGCCTCATAACAAGGAAACAAAATACATCACAAAACCCATAAACTATGACTGTGTTCATGCAGAGACCGTAGTGGGGATCCTCTCCTCTCTCCAGCTGTGCAACCACAACGATTGCAAGAAGGCCGAGTATCTCCTCCCCTGTATGTGCGGTCATAAACACAATACTCCCTCATGCAGTCAACGTCCTGGTCTTTGCACTCCAGCCTTGTCTTACTGACTCGGACTGACCTGTTTTATTCAGTGCTGAAGTATCTTTGCAGGGAGGCTATTTCCCTAAGTCGAGGCAAAGTCTGAAACCGGTGCATCAGTACCTTGAGGAACTTTCTGCATCCGTCTTAGCTTTTCTGTCTCTCAGGCTTGGTCCCTTTTGTAGCCATTCTTGAAGCTGTTTGGTGCTCTGACAACGGGTCGTCTCACGCCATCCCCTTGGTCTGCTGAGTGATCCATGCTCTCGTGTACAGTTCACAGCCATCATATGTCATCATGTCCTTTTTTTTTTTTTTTACAACATTCCAGGTCACCATTTCCCACAGCACTCATTTCATCTGTGATTAGATCCCAAGGGGTAACCGAGCAGTGGCGATTCCTCTAAGACTGCAAGGGAAGCTCAGCTTCCTCTAAAAATAAGTGGTCAAATATGTACTGTTGTGTTTACATTTCATTGACTATATATGTGCTACAATGCGATCACCTTTAGTTCAGAATCAGCCTCTTATCACAGGTCACACTTTCTTCTCATTCATTCCTGCAGCTTCACAGTAACAGTGCAGAAGCTCAGCATCTCTGGGAAGCATGGAGTGGGTTGTTCCACTGCAGCCAAACAGACCGTCATTGGATAAATGCTCGGTTTTGTCCCGCCCATTGGAAGCTCAGCTTCTCTGGGGGTCTATGGGGCAGTGGGCGTGCCTCGGCTGGCCTGGACGCTGCGCTTCTGCATGATGATTGGATGTCATCCGCTGCTGGTCCAGGACGCAAGAACACACATGGAGGCGCACATCGAGCACTGGGAAGAAAGAAAAAAAGCAAACAAAAAAACAAACCAAAAAACAAACCAAAAAACAAAACAGACATGAAACAGACACGGAACCGGCAGAAACACGAGCAGCAACCGTCCCAGGTGCCGAAACTCAATCACAACTAAGCTAAGCTACCGCGACTAACTAACCCCACAAACTACAGAGCGAGCATGCAGGTGAATGGGCCAATGTATATGTTTGTGTGGCTATGTGTGTGTGTGTGTGTGTGTGTGTGTGTGTGTGTGTGTGTGTGTGTGTGTGTGTGTGTGTGTGTGTGTGTGTGTGTGTGTGTGTGTGTATGTATGTGTATGTCTGTGTGGCTATGTGTGTGTGTGTGTGTGTGTGTGTGTGTGTGTGTATGTCTGTGTGGCTATGTGTGTGTGTGTGTGTGTGTGTGTGTGTGGCTATGTGTGTGTGTGTGTGTATATGTCTGTGTATGTGTGTGTGTGTCTGTATATGTTTGTGTGGCTATGTGTGTGTGTGTGTGTGTATGTCTGTGTGGCTATGTGTGTGTGTGTGTGTGTGTGTATGTGTATGTCTGTGTGGCTATGTGTGTGTGTGTGTGTGTGTGTGTGTATGTCTGTGTGGCTATGTGTGTGTGTGTGTGTGTGTGTGTGTGTGTGTATGTATGTCTGTGTGGCTATGTGTGTGTGTGTGTGTGTGTGTGTGTGTGTGTGTGTGTATGTCTGTGTGGCTATGTGTGTGTGTGTGTGTGTGTGTGTGTGTGTGTGTGTGTGTGTGTGTGTCTGTGTGGCTATGTTTGTGTGTGTGTGTGTGTGTGTGTGTGTGTGGCTATGTGTGTGTGTGTGTGTGTGTGTGTGTGTGTGTGTGTGTGTGTGTGTGTATGTCTGTGTGGCTATGTTTGTGTGTGTGTGTGTGTGTGTGTGTGTGTGTGTGTGTGTGTGTCTGTATATGTTTGTGTGGCTATGTGCGTGTGTGTGTGTGTGTGTGTGTGTGTATGTCTGTGTGGCTATGTGTTTGTGTGTGTGTGTGTGTGTGTGTATGTGTATGTCTGTGTGGCTATGTGTGTGTGTGTGTGTGTGTGTGTATGTCTGTGTGGCTATGTGTGTGTGTGTGTGTGTGTGTGTGTGTGTATGTCTGTGTGGCTATGTGTGTGTGTGTGTGTGTGTGTGTGTGTGTGTGTGTATGTCTGTGTGGCTATGTGTGTGTGTGTGTGTGTGTGTGTGTGTGTGTGTGTGTGTATGTCTGTGTGGCTATGTTTGTGTGTGTGTGTGTGTGTGTGTGTGTGTGTGTGTGTGTGTGTGTGTGTGTGTGTGTGTGTGTGTGTGTGTGTGTGTGTACTAGTCCTATCAATGCTCCACCTGAACTGTATCTATACATACGGCGGCTATACAGACACTGCAGAATTTGGTTGCTTTCCTCCTTCTCTGAGTTGGCAGGCTGAGGGGAGACCACTTTATATATGTTAAAGAATATGGAGGATTTTTTGTGCCAAAATTAAATAAATAAATACATCATTAATTAATTAAAATGGGAATGAAATATATCATTAATTAATTAAATGTGTCATTAATTAATTAAAATTAGAATGAAATATGTCATTAATTAATTAAAATACAATTCATTTTAAGTAAAAATATATATTTATTATTTCAGCATTTAATTAATTAATGACACATTTAATCAATTATTTCGTGTTGCGTGTGAATCATGAAATGTAAAACTGCATTTAATGAATTAATGACACATCTAATTAATGATTTTGTGTTGCTGAATCATGAAATGTAAATGTAAAACTGTCAGTTTCACTCGTCAAACTCAGTGGGCGGATTCCAAACACCTCATTGGTTCCCCTGCACATCAAGTCAAGATGGGAAAGTGCAGAAATAACTCCAACGACTTCGAGCAGTTCCTCTGCTTTACACGCTACATGCTCGGGGTCAGCAGATCCTGCTTCCACATACTCTGCAAGGTCGAAAATATCGCTCACCAACTCTCTACAAAGTTCACGAAAATCATTCCAAACTCAGCTGTCATGTTTAGAAAGTCCAAAGCAGTGGATTCCACTGGATTCGCGTTAGCTCCGCCCACTGAGTTTGACGAGTGAAACTGACAGTTTTACATTTACATTTCATGATTCAGCAACACGAAATCATTAATTAAATGTGTCATTAATTAATTAAATGCTGTTTTACATTTCATGATTCACACGTAACACAAAATCATTCATTAAATGTGTCATTAATTAATTAAATGCTGAAATAATAAATATATATTTTTACTTAAAATGAATTGTATTTTAATTAATTATTGACATATTTCATTCTAATTTTAATTAATTAATGACACATTTAATTAATTAATGATATATTTCATTTCCATTTTAATTAATTAATGATGTATTTATTTATTTAATTTTGGCACAAAAAATCCTCCATAAAAGAAAGAGAAAACATGTTTTTAATAATAGGTCCCCTTTAACTAAATGTGAAGGTCGAACTCCAAAACCCACCAACAATAAAAAGTGGGAAATACAGACATTGTGACTGCCAAGGCCCACGGTGTGATCACTTTATATGGGACGGAGGAATTATGATGCAGTTTTCACCGGTCTGCCGCCCACAGGCTGGCCTTGACCTCCCTTCCACGTACATGTCAGAGCACTCAACTAGAGTGAAAGGCCCATGCAGGTAAATTGCCGCAGAGGGAGCTTCCTGGTCCCGATAACCCTCAGAGAGGCCTTCAGAACTGTGTCTGACTGTGCTTATGTTGCAGCCGTGACGGCATGTGATGCACACCTGAGCATTGCTGGTAGAAAATGTCAATGACTTTGTCACACAGGAGCAGTCTGTAGCTCTTCCAGTGTGATAGACAGAGGCACAGAGGGAGAGGCCCTCCAGTCTTTGAATAGAAAGAAAATCAAAGGAGGAAAGGATGGAACTTGCAGAGGGAAAGTCTCAGAGGAACAGTGCGTACCCCATGGGGTCCAGGTAATGTCTGAGTCCTAGAGATAATCTCTACAATGAAGCAGGATGCTGGCTTTGGAAAAAGTATCCACCTTCATGCTTTAAGTCCTGTGGGACCCCGAGAGCTTCAGCCCTGAGGTTCAGGTGATAGAGTGGATATGGGAGGCTGGTGGGGGGGGGGGGGGCTGGATCAAGCTGGAGGAGGGATATTTTGGGTAAAGTGGGAAAGAGAGCAAAGCTGTGTGACTGCATATATAGGACTGTGTGTGATAAATCACTTTCTGAGCTGCCAATTAGAAAAGCACAGACGACATGAATATTCGAGTCTCTGTCCTTTGTTAATTAAACGAAGCCGCACAGATCAGCCGGCACCGCTTTGTCTTTATCAGAAAGGTTGAACAGTCGGCAACAGATGGGTTCATATTTTATTTTCTGTGCAATTTATATCTTATACGTACTGCTAAAAACATTACGGGTTGAGTTTTGCATTTGGTTCTCAACATTGTGTATTATAATACATTTTTCAGTCCAAAATGTCCAGGTTATCACATTTTTGGACAACAGATTATTGTTGTTTTTATTTTTTTTTTAGCTCTGACAGAGAGAAATTATAGACACAATGTATATTTTTGATCTGGTAGTTCAGGGTTTAGTTTTAGTACAATATCTCATGCAAACACATAATTGTTGTGTAGTACACAATGTTTAAAGAGTTATACTTATGCACCCAGAGAATAAAGAAAATGCATTTTTGCCCTTTGCCACTAAAAATAGACCTTAGAGACTTCCAGGCTGAAGAAATACATTGTCTCCATCTGCATTGTGGAAAGGAAAATGTAAGACTGTGTAATACTGGGTAGTTGAGGACAGATTTAAATCTACTACTAAAGGAGGAAAACATACTGATATACATTTCTAAATTATCACATGGGAATGCCTTCATGACAGTTACCAATAGACCTGACACATCACCTTTAGGCACAAATATACCAGCCACACCCACTTTATAAAAATACGTGGATGCTTTATTTTCTTTTCTGGATCCTCAGTATTTAAAGTACTTTGGTTGGAAAGCATCACGGTTAGGTGTTAAAATGGTGTTTAAATACGCTATAGAATATATTTTATTCACGGAAACTCTGCCAGAATTTTCTGAATGGCCATAGAAACACATCCAGGACCACTAGGTTAGAAACCATGCATGTTTAAAAGTAAAACATTGGTTGCATCCCGCACATTCGGAGTTGATTCGGTGTGCTTTTATGATGTCTGTCTGTTTCCAGAAGATCAATGTTGGAAAAGTAAAAAAAAAAACTGTTCATTTTACATGTTTGTAAGTGTAAAAATTCTCTGGTATAGGGTTTCCCACACCAGTTGTACAAACTTAAACTGGATAAAGTCAGCATCCTACCTGAGAATCTGGACCTCATCAATGTCCTAACATCTACAAACATCAGCACGTATGTGACAGGACTTGTTTATACAACTGATTTAATGCACGATTTAAAAAAAAAAAACATGTTTTCTTTTTCATAACACATATGATATGATATGATATGATATGGGAATGATCTAGTCTTTCAAAAAAAAATCGACTTGGCAAAATGATTTCCTGCTGCAAGGCGTTGCAGTTTGGGAAACCTGTGGTAAGTGTTTTGCACGCTTTGTTTGCAGTATGAGAGGACTTATGAATTAAGGGTGGGAGGAGTTGATTTCCAACTGAGCAGCATTGTTTATAGCCTCTGAGCTAAAGTTGTTTTTTGTATCCTCGTCTCCAAGTGCAGTGGTGACACACTCGAACTGCTGGAAATGTTTAGTCCGCAGAGTAATTTGTGCCCTTGCTGTAGTTTCCTTTATCTTTTTACATACGTTAATAATAAATCTGTAAAAGGAGACAGATGTAAGGACACAAAGCACAACAAAGAAGACAAATAATGCACTGGCCATACTCATTTATTTATGCAGATATTTCAAAATGATTACTTGATTGATTGATTAATTTATTGATTGATTTGTGATTTTTCCTGTCTGAACCCTCTTTTGTGATGGATTATATGAGGGAAAATCACAACTCATATGGTTTAACTGTGGTTTGACATAAAACCACATAAACCACAGGTGCAGAAGTGATTAACAGATTTTTTAGATTTTGCTTAATTCCCGGTATATTTTGCAGGAGTTTTGAATGCTGCAGACGAAAGATGTTCGTTGTTAAAGAAGCGTGGAGATGTCTTTGGTCGTAGCTCTTAATCAGCTATCTCTGTGTTGTACTGTGTGAGCTATTCTGGGACAACTGTCTCAAAAGTCTTGTGATTAAAGATCGCCTGTGATCATTTTCTGACGATGTCAGAAATCCTATGACTTAATTTCCTGAGCAGACAATTAAACTGTAACATGAAATGGTGCACTCATTAATGGAACCTGGCACCGGTTCAAAGAAATGAAAACATAGATGTAAAGCATAAAACAAGTCAAGCTTTGTAGGACTCTCATTCGTCTACTTTATCGCTTCTTTTTGAAGGTATTTTCCGCACATGTGGATAATTTTGTCATTTTGCTCATAGTTTACCGTCGGTTCATGCTGAGGAGCATTTTGTATCTGTTGTAGCCTTGGATTGACACATACATTTGAGCCAACACATTTAATTCTTGATGTGTAATCAAGTCCTCGAGTCAAACTACAGTTTTATCAGTCAGGCCGGAGTGAGCCGGAGAGGAGGAGGGGTCGCATATGGAGCTAGAACAGTCTCATAATTCACAAATGCACAGGACAAGTTTTACAAATGCACAAACCGATTTGCAAATACACACACCGTTTCACACGTGCACAGAACAATTCACACGTGCACAGGACAAGATTCACAAATGTATTTTTGATGCACACACAAATATAACCTAATTTACAAAAGTTTTTTTGTCTGTGAGCTGCGCTGGATTTGTGTGTGAGTTTTGAGACTCCCCTGACGTGACTAGATCCACAAATGTTTTTTTTTTAACACGGAAGGATCTGCAACCAATCAGATTAAAGGGGCGGATACACCTGCTGTTTGAACTGCGTTAGCGCTGTTCACTGAGAAAAGTGATTAATATTTCAAGTTAGTGGAGTAAAAATAAAAAACAGTTACAGGAGATAAAATATAAATAAACAGGATGGAGAGGAGATCACTGCTGCTTTTCTTGTGATCCCGGTAAATAAAACAGCGCGATTGGAGATGGTTTGTGGGACTGTTCAACCAGAGCCATCGGGAGAGCTCTTAGTCCTGCCGATGCAGCAGCTGATGATGAGAAACAGCGGAGATTTTTATATATTTGCTCTGTTTGGTTTCACGAAGTATTACTGTCCCGCTGATTCAGCTCAGAACCAGACAGACCGCAGCAGAGGCTGCGCTGCCTGACGGGGATGAGCTGCAGCGCCAGGTGGAGCAGCAGCGCATGTCAGGAGATTAATTTACTGAAATATCTGGAGTAAAGTCGGTATCAGTCGACTGATAACCGAAGAACCTCTGTATCCAGCTCAGATGTTTGATGATCGGTGGACTAAACCCCGACCAGCATCATCACGGCTGCATCTTCCCATGAGCATGAATGTGCACCGGGAATGTGTTGATCTGCCGCCGCTGTTTTGACACATGTTTGTCTCTGTGTGGTGACAATGTCACATCATAAATGTGAGGATACAAGCTGCTTGTTTCTGACCTCCGTGTCTGGTCACTGGTCAGCTGGTGTCTGACCGGGACCAGCGCCACTAGTGGCCAGAGCCAGAACACGACTGCAGCAATATTCACCCCGTCAACAGGCTCGTTCTCCTGAAAGACACCTGTAGTTCAAATACATAAATATCTCCGCTGTTTTTCATCATCAGTTGCTGCATCGGCAGGAAGAGCTCTCCTGACGGCTCTGGTTGAACAGCCCGACAAACCATCTCAGATCGCGCTGTTTTATTTACCGGGATCACAAGAAAACCAGAACAGTGATCTCCTCTCCATCCTGTTTATTTATCTTTTATCTCCTGTTGATGTTTATTTATCTTTTACTGCACCAACTCCAAATATTAATCACTTTTCTATGTGAACAGCGCTAACGCAGCTCAAACAGCAGGTGTATCCGCCCCTTTAATCTGATTGGTTTAGAGTAAATCGTCCCCCACGTAGGTCTGCTCTTATGATTGGCTGGAACAAATTAAGACATCTGATTGGTTGCAGATCCTTCCGTGTTAAAAAAAACCCATTTGTTGATCTAGTCACGTCAGGGGAGTCTCAAAACTCACACACAAATCCAGCGCAGCTCACAGACAAAAAAACTTTTGTAAATCAGGTTATATTTGTGTGTGCATCAAAAATACATTTGTGAATCTTGTCCTGTGCACGTGTGAATTGTTCTGTGCACGTGTGAAACGGTGTGTGTATTTGCAAATCGGTCTGTGCATTTGTAAAACTTGTCCTGTGCACGTGTGAAACGGTGTGTGTATTTGCAAATCGTTCTGTGCATTTGTAAAACTTGTCCTGTGCATTTGTGAATTATGAGACTGTTCTAGCTCCATAGTCGCAGTCTTATCTAATGAATCCTTTCAACGTAAGCAGTTGTCTCTTGGAAGTTTTCAGTCTTTTGAATACGTGGCTGTACAGCTGAAGACCTCATCCAGATTGCTGTTTCTGTATGTTTGAAGACTCCCAAATACTGTTCAGACTTTTTTGGTAATCTCATTGAACTGCTGTCTATGATCTGTGTAATTATTAGGGGTGTAATGATACAGTACACTAATCTCCCGATACGGTACGATACACGATATTGAGGTCACGATAACGATACGATACGATATTTTAGCAATATTTTTTCAACAACCTTGAATGAGGAACATATGATTGGAAAAAAATTGTCTTTTATTTGAAAGACACAAAATACAAAACAATGCTGTTTTAAAGTTTTAAAGAACAAGCCAGGCCAACCATTTTCCACAAACTGAACTAAAAGTAAATGTCAGGTATGCCTTATGCCTTCAGCTTCATACGTAAAGTCAGGTAAAAATATTTAGCCACAAACTGAATAGTTTCTCTCATGTATGACTTGACTTTTTTCTTTTCCAGAAATTTAACAACAAAAATTAAATAAATAAATAAAAGTAAATAAATAAACTATGAAAAGTCCCAAACTCAAAATGCAACATGACTGTTATTTAGCTTATGACAGAGCTAAGAGCTTCAGCCACATGCTCCCAGCCTTAGGCCGTAAGGTGAACCCTGTTATCGTTTCATCCCGCTCCCACCTTTGGGGACGACACAATCTTTACATCATAAAAAACATTGATTCATGCTCACCGGGATCGGGACTGCAAAATGGTACTAGTTTCTTCTGAGCGTAGTAAGGTTTTCGTCCGCGGGTCGAGGCGCGGTCGTCACGTGATCCCGCTGCACCAATAGGATGCGCGTTACTAGTAAACACAATATATTAATATTAATAACCCAATATCGCGCTACAGTTTGTCACCTCCACGACACGTATCGTGACGTTTTTGTATCGCAAAATTTCGTGGCACAATATATTGTTACACCCCTAGTAATTATTGTTGATGATTTTAACATCAAAGTGCACAAAGGGACTAAAGACCTGAGTAACACTCTGGACAACTTTGGGCTGCCTCAGCATGCAACAGAGGCCACGCACAATAGGGCAAGGCAAGGCAAGGCAAGGCAAGGCAAGGCAAATTTATTTATATAGCACAATTCAACACAAGGTAATTCAAAGTGCTTTACATTGACATTAAAAGCGGCAAGACATAATAACAAATAGGTAAGAATAAGAAAAGAAGTAAAATAATAAAAAGCACAAGCTGTTAAAAATAAGGGCAGTAGAGTACAGCAGGTACAGTAAGTATTCAATTTAAGAGTACACTTCAGTAAACAGTAATGTTTTTAACCCTGATTTAAAGGAGCTGACAGTGGGAGCAGACCTCAGGTCTACAGGAAGTTTGTTCCACCGGTGAGGAGCAGAATAACTGAACGCTGCCTCACCTTGCTTGGTTCTGGTTCTTGGGACACACAACAAACCAAATCCAGATGAACCTCAGGGGTCTGGGAGATTCATAGGAACTAACAGATCAACCATGTATTTTGGTCCAAGACCATTCAGTGCTTTGTAGACCAGCAGGAAGATTTTAAACTCTATCCTTTGACTAACTGGAAGCCAGTGTAGTGATTTCATGACCGGTGTAATATGGTCCAGTTTCCTGGTGTTTGTAAGGACTCTGGCGGCAGCGTTCTGGATCAGCTGCAGCTGCCTGCTAGATTTCTTGTTAAGGCATGTAAAGATGCCATTGCAATAATCCAACTTACTGAAAATGAATGCATGAATAAGTTTTTCCATGTCTTGTTTAGAGAGAAACCCCTAGGAAGCCAGTGTAGTGATTTCATGACCGGTGTAATGTGGTCCAGTTTCCTGGTATTTGTAAGTACTCTGGCGGCAGCGTTCTGGATCAGCTGCAGCTGCCTGATTGATTTCTTGGTCAGGCCTGTAAAGATGCCATTGCAATAATCCAACCTACTGAAAATGAATGCATGAATACGTTTTTCCATGTCTTGTTTAGACAGAATACCCTTAATTCTAGCAATGTTTTTTAGGTGGTA